>NW_023270305.1:26288893-26373966 GCF_011800145.1 Mirounga leonina
TATCTATCTATCTATCTATCTATCTATCTATCTATCTATCTATCTATCTATCTTTTACCAAGTCTCTGAGCCAAGGTCCAAGTTACTTATGTATCCTGAGCCTTCCTTGAGAAATGTTAGCTTGGAAGTATATTTATTATGTGGTTTCCCGTCTATATTATTTCCCTTTAAATTTGTACTGTTTTTCCTTATAAATAATTTTACCAACTTATAGAAGATACAGGAATTATTTATGCTTTTATTTTAGAGACCTAATTGACTTTATTAAACAATTCATGAATCAGGCAGCATCCCAGCTGGCAGAGGGGCGCTACCAAGGAATTGTTTTTAAGTCACTCAAGATCTTATCATTTGAACGTATCTATTATTTTTGTTTTGGTGTATTTACTTCGAGTCACATTTTGTTAACCTATAGCACTTTCAATTTTGCTCAGCAAACATTTTCTGAGTGCTGACTATGTGCCGGTCAGGATGTTACATACTGGGATGCAAAGATGAAGACAAAGTAATGGCCTTCAGACAGCTCCCAGTCTGGCAAATTATGTCAGCATGTAAATAAGTAATGCAATACAATGTGACAAGTGTGTGGAGATCTAGAGCCCGCCATAAACCGATAACCCTTAAGTCAGGACCTAAAAGATGATGAAGAGTTCTGTTGGTAACCATTGGAAAGAAAGGCATTTCACACTGTCACAGTTTGATGGCTTGAG
The DNA here is from genome assembly GCF_011800145.1 of Mirounga leonina. Taxonomy (NCBI): domain Eukaryota; kingdom Metazoa; phylum Chordata; class Mammalia; order Carnivora; family Phocidae; genus Mirounga; species Mirounga leonina. The sequence continues at coordinate 26,289,604 of NW_023270305.1, forward strand.
TGGAGCAGTTACAGGGAATGAGGCCAGAAAAGTAGAGAGGCAGGGACCAGGATTGAAGGGCATTACCTGCCAGGAAAAGGAATTTGGATATTCATTCTAGAGACAATTGCAAAACCAGAAAGAGTTCTAAGTGGAAGAGTAACATGATCAGATTTGCATTTCAGAAGTCATTTTGGTAGCACCAGAAAGGACTATTTGGAAGAAGGGCTGCCATTAAGACAGATAAGCCATCCAGGAGGCCATGGCAATGGTGGCAAGAGACAGTCTGAACTGTGTCAAAATGGTAAAAGTGAAGAGTCAAGGGACAAAACTGAGCAATGTTTAGAGAGAATCAACATGACTCAGTGACTATACAACAGGAACCATACAACAGGGGGCCAGGTGGGAGCGAGGTAGGAAAACTGAATCTTAAGTGATTTCAAAGTTTCTAGTTTAGGCTGCTGGAATGACAACATTGCCATTAACTGAGAAAGGAAACATCAGTTAAAAAGAGTAGAAACAGGATTATGGGGGAAGGGTAGAGACTAGTGAGAAGATGAGAATTATCTGAGACATCATCCAATTTGAAGTGCTAATGGGGCTCAGAGAGACATCCTTTGTGGCACTTGCATATACAGAGTTGGTAGAGATTTGGAGAAAGAAATTTGGGAGCATTCCATAAACAGCTGGTAATTAAAACTTGCTAAGCCTTTGTTAGGGCTGATTTAATGTGTGCTGGAGGGAGGAGGGGAGGAGGCAGTAAAAACCTGATGGAAATGGATGGAATGGTTAATGAGGCACAAGGAAACAGAACCAGCACAGACTGGAGCCAAGATTTGGCTGTAACTACAAAGACATACAAAGCCACAGGAGAGACTTCTTTAATTCAAGATGAGAGAGGCTAGAGTATATTTTTAGTTCACAGAACAAGCACTTAGAGAGCAGACAAGGATGAGAGAAAGGAGAGAGGAATTAATCAGTGGAGTAAGAACACAAGGGGGAAAAGGGATGGGATCAAGAGACAGATGCAGAAATCACCCTGGAACTGGGGAGGAAATGGTTCTCGTAAGAGGATAGAGATGAAAGAGAAAATGGATAGTGACAGAATAATATTACAAGTGTGGGGTGGAGGTTTAAGGACCTTCAGATACATTAGCTTCTTGATGCTCAGGAGATGATGTCACCTGCTGGTCATGGACAGGGTGGGCAAGGTTCTCAGAAGAATCATAGAGAGTGGGGCACCTGGGTGGCTCAGTCGTTAAGCGTCTGCCTTCAGCTCAAGTCATGATCCCAGGGTCCTGGGATCGAGCCCCACATTGGGCTATCTGCTCGGTGGGAAGCCTGCTTCTCCCTCTCCCACTCCCCCTGCTTGTGTTCCCTCTCTCACTGTCTCTCTCTCTCTCTGTCAAATAAATAAATAAAATCTTTAGAAAAAAAAAAAAAGAATCATAGAGTGTGAGTGGAGCTGCCACAGGAAGGGAAGAAAGCACCCCCCAATGGCAAGGGAAAGATCGCCCAGCACCATCCAGGCATCATTGTGAATTTACAATAGTAGTGAATTGATTTATGATTTGCTTCTAGCCATACTTGGCCAACTGAGTAAAGAGGCAGAGAATCCATATGTAAGCACTGATTCAGAGTTGGGAACTATTTTTAATTTTTGGTAAGACAACCTTTAATGATAAAAGCTAGTTTGCAGGATGGCCGAAAATTTAGGGAGTGCTAAACAATGTGAGGCCTCCCCCTTCACTTCAAGGAGTGCAGCAGAATGTGCGCTCTCCATAGGCAGGCAGAGTTTAGAAACAAGGAGTGCAAGCTGTCCCTGCAAGCAGGCAAATCTGAAAAAGGATCTAGAAGAAGTTAAGCATGCTTAGATCTTCTTCCAAAATTCATCATCTAGGTAAGTCATTCCTTGTCTCCTAAAAGGAATACATGCAGGAACAGAAGCCAGGAATTTTATTCTAGTGGAGGTCTGGCCACAGGGAGGAAGAAGAGGAGAGAAAGTGTCCCTTGTGCCTTAACAGAAGCTGGAGAAAAACAGGGGATAGAAACTGAATGTGCTAGTGAGAGTGATTCTAGTGACTGTCCAGCCTAGAATAGGAAGGAAGCATGGACAAGAGAGGCTGATGGACATAAAGAAGAAAACGGCAAAGGGTGATGATATATAAGAACAGGTTTGATAGGAGTGAGGTAGATTTGGTGGAAAAGAAGGAGTTTGATAGTCCAATTTTTCTCAGCAAGTAAAGGAGCTCAGAACTTCAGAAAGCAAGCAGTTCTGATGACGGAAACAGGAGGGTGAAGTGGGCATGGCTGCAGGTCACACTGCAGTTGAAAACATCAAGAAACTAAGAGGTGAGGTACTGGATAGGCTGACTACATGGACACTCAGATAACTCCCAATATTGGCAAGACTCAGTGTAGAGAAGAAGACAGTTAGTCAAATACCAGAGTCCTTAAAGAATGTGAGGCAATGAACTACCCTAGGTAAGTAGATGACACTAGGTAAGTAGATGACAGACACTAGCTGCTGGGATGACCCTAGCAACAAGTACGGGCATAGGTAACATAAATGTTGGATAAGCCTGGAGAAGACTTTGTTTCTAGTCTGCAAAAAAAAAAATGCCTTAGTAACAGCAGGAGAGCATTAGGAGAATGCATTCATTGCCTCTCTCCCCTGTTATCACTGGACCAAAAAGAATGAGCAACTTTAACTCAGGGCCTACGAATGTGAAACCTCCACTCTTCCATACTGTCTTCTTGAGTGTCCAGGATAAAACAGAATGATAGAGGAGTGGTAAAGGACCATGGATATCTTTCCAAGTCATGTTCCCTTACAGTATACCAGGTCATGTTCCTATATAGTACATCCACTCTAAGGAAGTCTCGATAGCCGGAGAAGAAGACCTACAATACAAAAACCTGTTTAATTTGCACAAACCAAGAGTTTCCTAATGATGTGATTAAAAGAGTTGCCCAAAGGTTATTAGTGAGTTAGTAATACAATCCAGGTCCTTCTGAATATGAATCCAGGGGTCTTTCCAAGCATCCGGCTGTGTTTTACCTGTGTTCCTTGGAGTCAGGTGCTGATAAGATACCTCAGAAGCCACCAGATGAGATAAAGAGGAGCCTGGGTAGGTGGGGCTCCAGGTATACCCTACCATTTTACTCAAAACAGCTTTGCTTTTATCTGTTTTATATATCGGTGTTCCATTTAAAGTTTGAAATTTTTTAATGTTCTAAAATAGTCTACTAGGCATATGCATGTTTAAAATGGAAAATCATATTTTGATATAGCTAGTTGGGTGATTTTGTTTGGATCAAAAGCTCTAACCACCCAAACAAATTACAGGCTCCTTAAAGGTCAGAATTTTGTCTTAAACTTCTTTGAATCTACTGCCTCCTACCAAGGGGCTTTACACAAAATAGATGACCAGAAAAAATATTTACGAATGACAAGTTTGATGCCTAGACACTTTATTACTTAGTGGCCTTTTCCCAAATGTCTCCATTAATAAACAAAAGACACAGGGAAAAGTCTTGTAGTAAAAAAGGATCTTCATTTCCTCTAAAGTGTGAGTGTAAAGTGGGGCCCTTGAGAACAAAGCAAGTCTTGTTTATCAGCCAATGTGTTCCAACACCTGAGCAAGACAGGAAGCATGAGATGGGAACCATGGTTGGAAGGTCAGAGCTCAGCCCCTTCGGTGGCCCAGAAACTAGACCCCATGAATATAAACAGAGAAAAATTAGTTCAGAGTGGCTAAGGAATTTCTCCTTTATTTTTACAAGAATCCGTACCACATGGTAGAAGGGAATGAGATAGACATAGATATAAAACCTGTTCCATGACTTAATAACTATGTGATTTTGGTTAAGTTCCTTAAACTGCCCCATCTTCAGTTTATTCATCTGTAAAATGGGGTGAACACTACATGCCTCACAGAGATGCTGAAGATTAAACAAGGTAATGTGTTTAACATGCATTGCACTATATGGTATCTCTACATAGTGCATGTAGTTATTTCTCAATAAGCAGTAACATTATGTAAGAAACAGCACAAGGTATAGTAGGAAAGGTTGGTTTTCGGTGCCAGGGAGGATGGGAGGGACACACTGAATCTAATCTCTATCTTTGGCTCTACCACACCGATGAGTCAGTTAACATTTCTGGGTCCCCTATTCTTTATATGTATAGTAAGTTGATGACACCTAATTCCTTCACCAAGTGATGGCTCCCTGAGAAGGATTAGAGATCTGGGATCTTTTCTTTCATTTTTTTCATCTTTCCACAACAATGCAATGCCCATAAACCCAAAACCCATGTAGTCTGGGTTGTAAATCATGCAGCATTTAAAAAAGCAATTGCTAAACCTAATTTCCAGCTTTATTTTCTTCTTTCAAAATTACCCATTATTTCATATTTTCCAGCACCACATCATCCCTGAGAGCCTCATATTCTTCCCTGCTCCCTGCCTTCTTGCCTCCTCCATCATATCTCCCTCTGTCCTCTCAACCCAGCACATCCTCTACTGCACACAGTCCCCCAGGTGGACAGTGTGTCCTTTGAATTTCCTCAAAGTTGGAAAGGAAGAAGCCGAGTGGTACTGTCTAAGGCTTTTCTGTTCTTGTCACATGGGGTATTGGAAAGGCTGTTTACCCCTACATGGAAATGATCCTTTCTTCTTCTTTTTTTTTTAAGATTTTTTATTTTTATTTATTCATGAGGGACACAGAGAGAGAGAGAGGCAGAGGGAGAAGCAGGCTCCCAAGGAGCAGGGAGCCCGATGCGGGACTTGATCCCAGGACCCTGGGATCATGACCTGAGCTGAAGGGACACTTAACCATCTGAGCCACCCAGGCACCCCGGAAATGATTCTGTACTATCACCAAGAGATGATATTATCTTGTCTTCTCTTGTCTATGAATTTGTAATTTTGTGACTGTGTGAACTCAAAGCATAACAACACTTAGCTTACGAGCTCACACTCTGCTCCCTAAACATATACCATGGCATGGGCTGAGAAACAGGCATGTTTTTACTAATTCTTCCACTTATTAGGTTTTGTTTTGTTTTGTTTTTTGTAATTTGCAGAGACACTGTTTGTGTTAGGGACAGCTCTGGCATTGCTGAAGAGTTCATTCTAGGGCAGTGGTTCTCAAACTTTGATTCACTTTTATCTTTAGAGGAACCATATGCCAAATCAAATCAAAATCTCTGGAGGTAAGATTCAAGCATCAAAACCAAAAAAAAAAAAACCAAAACAAACCAAAAAAAACATCTCATGTGATTACACTGCACATCCAAGTTTAAGGAACAGTGTTCTAGGGCAGTGCTTCTCAAACTTGAACTATGTAAGAATCCCCTAAAGAGGCTTGAAAAATTCTAATTCCCAGTCCCTATACTAATTATATCATAATTTATGGGCCCAAAGAGTCAGTATCTTTTAAAACATTCTGTGTGATTCTATGTGGCCCATTTAAGATGTACTATTCTGTCAAGAGAATGACAAACCACAGACTGGGAGAAAATATTTGTAAAGCATATATCTAATAAAGGACAACTACCCAAAATACACAAAGAACTCATAACTCAACAGTAAGAAATTGAACAACCCAATTAAAAATTGGACAAAAATCTGAACAGACACCCCAACAGATGGCAAATAAGCATATGAAAAGATGTTCAACATCACATGTCAATACATCTCAGTTCCAACCAGAGAGAATTTTCAATCCAGCTCTGAAACCAGCAATTATTTAAACTGTATGGAACTAGAGAAAGAGGAGGAAGGTGAGAAGGCAGAAAACAAGGAGGAAAAACATCCTATAAAGACTTTGGTTGAAGTGTAGATGCACCACCCTTAAAGGATCAAGTGGCCAATACCCTTCCAGGAAAAGAGGATCCAGCAATTCTCAAAACACAACTCCTCACACCTGTATCACATCCAGATTCCTGGGCCCCACCTAGACTTGCTGAATCTGAATCAATAAACATGAGGTAGAGAAATGAGAATTACTTTAACAAGCATGCCAGAAGATTTACATGCCCAAAATATGTCTGTAAAATACTGATTTAGGGGAAAGCGAATTCTAGTCTCATAATGCCAAGTCATATAGCTCTCTTTTCAACTACCTGGAAAAGTCAAGCTTAAGTCTCTGATGGCAGAATGAGAACAAAGCTCCAGCTGCCCTGAATGGAATTTGACACACAATGTCCTTCCCAGGACTGAAGGATAAGGATTCCTATCATTCAGACGTTTTACTGAATTGCACCCAGATGAGACCCAATCATCTTCCAGTAAGAGATGCCATGAAAAACAGGAATTTGGGGCGGCTGGGTGGCTCAGTGGGTTAAGCGTCTGCCTTTGGCACAGGTCGTGATCCCAGGGTCCTGGGATCGGATCCCACATCGGGCTCCCCGCTGAGCAGAGAGCCTACTTCTCCCTCACTTCCCTGCTGCTGTTCTCTCTCCCTATCTCTGTCTCTCCCTCTCCAATAAATAAATAAAATCCTTAAAAAAACAAAACAAAACAGGAATTTGTTCTATCTCCTGCAATGAAGTCTTTGAAGATGTTGCTGATTTAGAAAATGTATTCTCTTCATAAGACACTCAGGAGACATTTCTTTCTTATGTTGTAAATAGTGGTCCATCTTCTGAACAATTAGATATATATATTTTTTTATCTGTGGAGGAACTGAATTGCTTAAGTAATCAGAATTCCCTCTGTACATTGACCAGTAGAACATTTACAGTTTAGTCTGAGGCTTATGCCCATCAAACACCTAGGATTTAATAATGTGTATTTCTGAGTTAATTTCAGTCCTAACTCTTTTTATGATCTTTCTCCTTTTTCCCCCTTGCCTTTTTCACCTACTGCCAATTTGTTATCTTCCTATCTTTTATGTATCCTTATAAGCCACTTTAAAACACTTTTTTGGAACAAAGCATGTTCTAGGCAAATAGATGGGTAGACAGAAAGATATAATCCTTACAGACCTCATTTTCCTCAGTTATAAATGAGGGATTCAGACCAGGTGATCATTAATGTATCTTCCAGGTCTAAAGCCCAAAATTCTTACATAAGTTTTGGTACAACAATGAAATCTTCTTTTAAACATACCATATTTCTAATGTGTTCTTGCAACATTTTGCTAACCAAGAGCTTAGTCAGAAAAGTGAAAGGATATCAATTTCAGAAAGGATTTTATATCTACATAATGTAATTGCTTTTCATTCCATCTGATTTTAGAATAGTGCTTTATGACTCTATGAAACCAACTGAAAAACAGAAAAACTACAGTGTCAATAAAAAAAATCTTAATTTTAATCAACTTTGCTTATTCCACCATCTTCCCCCCATTTTTTAAATCTTGTTGTTCCATCTTTTCCTTCTACCAGTAGGTATAGACATGAAATTTTTATTTAGAGGCAACAGCTACAAAGTTTTGATTTTCAGACTATAACAACATCATACATCATGAATGTATTCACATTAAATTATATGCTTACAAATAGTTAAAATGATACATATTATGTATATTTCACCACAATTTTTTAAAAAAACAAACATTAGCCATATCAATCACAAGAGGTTGCTACCTTTAAACCTTACCCTGTGCATTAATATCTTTGTATCATTCTTTTCTAATTTACATGTTTGAATATTTTATATATTCAAAAAACTATAAAATGGCAGTGTTAATTTGTAAATTCTAATCTCCTTTCAATAATGTTGCTATTTAAAGAAACATAAACAGCAGTTCACAGAATACAGCTGCCACAGAATTACCAGGGAGATACTGTTTTCTCCTAAATAATTTAGACACTTTTTAAATTTATTATCATTAACTTATTTGAATAACATTCGAGAGTGTTTCCTAGGATATACTTTCACTCCAAAATACTTCAGTGAGACTTCCATAAATCATCATCCCTGCCTAAATAACACACTAGGTCTATTTTCAGCCCCTCTGTCCAAACATTAAGATCTTATTCACATTCCCTAAACAAAAGTCTCCTTTGCTTTACCTCAAAAAAAAAAAAAGTGTAAAGTCATATATGTAGAGATATAAATGTAGCTAGACAGAGACACAGACATAGACATGAAGATAACTGTTACTGCCAGATTGAAAATCTGCATTTAGCAAGCATGGGAAGCATGGAAAACTCAAAAAGGTGAGAGACAGTAGGAGAGAATTTAACCTGATCTTTATCAATACCTTTGATGTTTTGCAAGGTGTTTGAAATAGAAAATCTCATTGAATTCTTGTCCTCCAGTCTCAAACCAATAACATACCACCAGCATTTGAGACAGACTTGCACATCTCTTTCCCCTATCCTCCTTCTACCTACTTTAATACCTTAGCCCTAGTTCTAAACTGTTGGTTCTGTGGTGTCACTTCAGGCCCCACATTTGACCTCTTCAGATATGATATTTGGACCTTTCCTATAACAGAGAAAAAGCAGCACAATGCAGCCTCACCACCTGCTTCCTGCTGACCCCGAAAAGGCTGAATGAACGTACAGTTCCACCCACTATGCCTTCTCTGAGGCAGGCTTTTTTTTTTTTAAGATTTATTTATTTATTTATTTATTTATTTATTTATTTATTTATTTATTTATTTGAGAGAGCAAGCACAAGCGGAGGGAAGGGCAGAAAGAGAGGGAGAGAAATCCTCAAGCAGACTCCCCACTGAGTGGGGAGCCTGAGGCAGGGCTTGATTCCAGGACCCTGAGATCATGACCTGAGCTGAAATCAAGAGTTGGTCCGGTCACTTAACCGATTGAGCCACCCAGGAGCCCCAAGGCAGGCTTATTTTTTCACGTGTGTCTGTTGATGGAAAGTACCACTCTGACCAAACAACAACCTACCCTAAAGGCAAAAGGAGAACTGGCCCTTTTCTGTACTTGCAACAAACCCTAGCTTGATGGAATATTTTGGAAAACCATAGAACTAGAAGTAGCAGCCACTGGTCTCCCAATCCACATCACAGTAAATTCAAGAATCCTGTGGAGTTTTATAGACTTGACCTTGGTCCCGCCCAAAATGGTCCCATGTAAGTGCATTAAGTGGACAGAGGCTCCTTCTTAGGAGTCAGCCACACAAGAAAGCCTCTGTACACATTACTGATTCTTCCCTTGGCCTTCTGTCTCTCATGGTTGGACCCCCTTATGCTACCACTGATCAAACAGTCCCACCCTTCATTTTATACTTGGGTTCTCTCACTAGCCCAGATTTGAGATGTAAAGAATGTGAGCCTTTTTAATACTCCCGACCTACACTTCGAATAAATTTAACTGGCTGTGAAACCTTACTTTATCAAGTTATCACTGTTGGAGACTTCATTTCATATAACTCATGGTTACTTATAAGACTTTATATTAAAGCAAACACCCAAAACAGGAAAAAGAAAGAGCAACAAACAGACTTTAAATATATAGACTAAAGCCTATAAGAATAGCTTCTTTCAAAGTCCTTCTGAAGTCTTATATTGAAATAATCATTAATACAAGTTAATTCACTAGCATAATGACAATTAAAAGTTGTTACAAATAAGAAAAATGAGCAAGTCACATTGTTACAAATATTTTTGTTGCCCTTTTAAAGATTTGTGAAATATAAGGTTGAACACAGTAATTTAGTGTCTTTTAAACTGTCACCTAAATATCATGTTCCTTTTAAAATTACAACCTCTCTTAGTCCTAATGAGTCATAAATCCATTACTGTTAAACTCATGACTGATTCTAGGCTAAAGAGCACCCAATAGTTGGCTTACATTTTATTATGCCCCGTTAAATTGCTTTTGCTATGTTCTCTCAAATTTTTTAAAGTGTGTTTTTCATTTAATATGCAGTAATTTTATATAGTTAGAAAAGCAGCAATTTTTTAAATGAAAACCTTAAGTTTTATTTCAGGATGCACAAGCTTCATCTTAATCATCTTTATTAGACTGGTGCTTAGCATAGAGCCTGGCATATTACTGGCATCTAATAAATGCTGATTGAATTAAGAAAAAATGTTTTTCACACAATCAATTCCTGCATATATCTATGCTAAAGTTGTGCTATGATCATGACACTATTCTCTAGGCCTGCCTGTGCAAGACTTGAAACTTCTAAGAGGGCTGTTTAGTTTTGCTTTTTTGCTTTCTTCTGGCTTGTTTTCCTCTTAGTGTGTTTAAGAAGACATATTTCTTTAATCGTAAGGTTATATGGATTATAAAGGACACATCAATTTAATAATAGCTTTTCAGGTGAAAAAAGAAAAAAAAGGAACTACCCAAGTGAATGTATACATCGATTTTATGATGTATCCCAATCTTACAAATGTGAAAACACAAAAACTTGGTGTCTTGGAACCCAGTAGATAGAGCATAATGGTGGTGACTTGTCATGTTATTATGACCTGTCTTTGTTCTGTTTTCCAGCCCATCAAATGAACTTATGATGGAAGGTATACTCATGATGCTGTTTGGGAGAAGTCTAGGGGCAGTACAGAGAAAGTGTGGTGGGTTTTTCTACTCACGATACTGTTTGGAGGAAGTCTATGGGCAGTATTAGATCAAAGGCTATATCTTCCTATAGCCTTTTGTTCAGTGGCTATTGTACCATGGATTCCTAACAAATATGAAATAGCAAGCATCTCATGTAACAAGGGAAAGGGTCATACTTTTCACCAAGCATAAGTACCAAGAGTACCTTGAAAGAGAATTTTGAAATGTGTATATGGAAATTTATGTAATGGAAGTGTTTTCATCTAATTATGAGAGGAATTAAAGTCTAAATTGCTCAGATTTCTCCCTTCTTATAACCCAGTCTAAATGACTCTATTTTGAAAACTTGAAGTTCAAACAATTATCAGGTTTATAAAGGCAGGTAAAAATAGACTGGGAGAATAATAAGGAATGGAGAGATGAAAAAAAGAAGAGAGAATCAAAGGTAAAATATAGGTTAAAAAAGTTCTTGGGAGTTCTAGGACATTCTAATCCAAATCGCCAATTGTTACTTATCCAACATAAAATGCCTGCCCTGCATTTATTTCTGGAATTGTAAATGGCCTGAAATAAACATCCTAACAAGGCGCATGAAACAAAGCATAAAAATGCTGTCAGTGAGTCTCCTAAACAAGATGCTTTATTATGCCCAGATGATTTTTAATTCAACTCTTAGAGCATGCTTCTGAGTTGTTTTTCCCTAATAAGAGTTTTCATATATCCAGGAAATGCAAGCTAATTTTAATTTCCATCTAAGCAAATCAAAGAGGAAGATAAGCATGATCCTCCAAATAAAATAATATGATGTATCCCAAATTCTCATCTAAATGATAGAAGGCTGCTACTATTTTTATTTGTGAATGTGAATAAGCAAAAGTTGATTATACAACAGTTGGAAAGAAAGGATTTTTTAAAAATTTCCATCATCTATTTACTTAATGTCATTATCTATATTACATTTAGAATGATTTTGTTAGTAGAATTCATAGCAAATATAATTCTCAAATGCTTATCTTCTCTAAATAGAAAGCAACTATGTTTGAATAATGATCATAGTCCCATTGGCACAATTCCTAATTTTTTATTCCAATTAATGATTATTGGAATACAAAGGTGATGGTTTTTTATAAACAGAGCTCTGATTTAGTAATGAAAATAAACAGTATATCAATGTAGAAATTACATATTCATTCTAGTATAAACCATCAGAATACCATTTAATTCATTCCCCAGGTTTCTATGTAAATGATGCAAAATAAATTATAGTTGATGATGTTCTTAAACATATCTAGTGGAGATTCTACTTTTTTTTTTAAAGATCTTATTTATTTATTTGACAAAGAGAGAGACAGCAAGAGAGGGAACACAAGCAGGGGGAGTGGGAAAGGGAGAAGCAGGCTTCCTGCGGAGCAGGGAGCCCAATGCAGGGCTGGATCCCAGGACCCTGGGATCATGACCTGAGCTGAAGGGAGACACTTAATGACTGAGCCACCCAGGCACCCCAGATTCTACTTTCTTGAACAATAATTAGTTCTAGTGACAAATTTCTAAGAATTCTTAAAGAAAATAATCTACCCCTGGCTAATCTAAATCCCTTCTGAAATGTTAATCCTATTTTTTCCTCTAGTGTCAAGAAGAGCCCAACTGGTAAAACTCTTTAAAAATGCATTTATTGGGACACCTGGGTGGCTCAGTCGTTAAGCGTCTGCCTTCGGCTCAGGTCATGATCCCAGGGTCCTGGGATCGAGTCCCACATGGGGCTCCTTGCTCAGTGAGGAGCCTGCTTCTCCCTCTCCCTCTGCTGCTCCCCCTGCTTATGCTCTCTCTCTCTGACAAAAAAATAAAAATCTTAAAAAAAAAATGCATTTATCTTCTTCAATATGCACCAAACAAGAGTGTGATATGAGTCAGGAAAGTAGCTTTTTTTTTTTTTTTTTTTGTCTTAGCTTCTAAGTTATCTAAGGATAAGGTGTGTCATTACATCTCCATAACCCTGGGTGAGACTATAGGTATGTAGATGTGCATATTTGTATACAATGCTTACATCCTGAGTTAGTTGTTTTGTTATTGTTGTTGTTGTTGTTTTTCATGGATACTTCACTTGAAAAAATCCTTTTCTGAGTGCCTTGAGTATAGCTGTTGGGTACATTGGAAAAGAGCTACAAAACATTACTCACAGTTATTGTCCCCCAAATAAGTAAAACAAGAGTTGGGAGGATTTAGAGTGTATCACTCTCAGAGTTTCTCCTCCACCAGAATTATTCTTAGAGAGTAAAAAAAAAAAAAAAAAAAAAAAAAGATTACATCTATAACTGGAAAAAGTTTGGTCATGAGGGTTTTTTTTTTTTTATCCCAAGGAATTGAAGAATATATTACAACTACTTTGAAATCAGTAAGGTGGATTATTACCTAAGGTTAAACAAACAAACAAACAAACATCCAGAATTGAGCCTTGAAGGAAAAGCTACCTGGGATTTGAAGCCAATTTAGGATTCACAGAGGATAGAGAAGAAAATAAAGCTTTTAATGTGTATAGTAAAAACAAAAGAGGAGAGAAAGAATGACATATATCACATGAGAAAGAACACCTGTATATATCAGAAACTCTGTTTTGACTCAACAGGTTGCTCTACAATACTTCAAAGTTTTGGAATTTATTTAATACTTAAGTTTTAGCAATTTTAAGAAAGTTGGTATTTTTTTAAGTAATGTCTACAGCCAAGGTGGGGCTCAAACTCCTGACTCCAAGATCAAGAGTCACATGTTCTTCCAACTGAGCCAGCCAGGCACCCCTGTATATTTTTAATTGTAAGAATTTGTGGTTAATTTTTCTAAAAATTTTCTCCAGTGAGAATGAGCAACTAAAATACCCTGCCACCATCATGACACTGAATGTGTACTACAGCAATAGCTCCAGTGAAGAGAAATCTCACCACTAGAATATAGAAACCACAAGATAACTTATAACTGAGAAATGCCACTTCAGAACTGTAATAAATTTTAGGATTCTGTTTTCTATTTTTGTAAAAAATGTCATTGGAATTTTGATATGAATTACACTGAATCTGTAGGTTGTATTTGCCAATCCATGAACACAATTTCTTTGTGTCTTTTTAGATTTCTTTCATCTATGTTTTATAAATTTCAGTATACAAGTCTTTCACCTTCTTTGATAAGTTTATTCCTAAGTATTTTATTCTTTTTGGTACTATTGTAAATGGGATTGTCTCTTAATTTCCTTTTCAAATGGTTCATTGTCAGTGTATAGAAACACAACTGATTTTTGTGTTGGGCTTGTATCCTGCAATTTTAATAAATTTATTTATTAGTTCTAACAATTTTTTGTGCAGTTTTAGGGTTTTCAATATATACAATCTAAAATTCATATGGGAACCACAAAGAACCCCAAATAGTCAAAACAATCTTGAGAAATAAAAATAAAGCTGGAAGCATTACACTTTCTGATTTTAAAATATTTGAAAAGCTACAGTAATTAGAACAGTCTAGTGCTGGCATAAAGATAGACATGTAAGTCACTGGCACAGAATAGAAAAATAAACCAAACATGTATTGTCAACTGACCTTCAACAGGGTACCAAGAATACATAATAAGGAAAGGACAGTCTCTCAAACAAATGATGTGGGGAAAACAGTATATCCACATGCAAAAGAAAAGAAGGACATACTCCTTCCCTTCTAGAGTCTTTGACTGGCCTAATAATTAAATTGATATAAGACAGATTAATGGTAAAAAAATAAATTTAATTTCATATGTATATGAGCTCATAAAAATATGACTCAAAGAAATGACCAAAGCAAACAGCTTTCATACCTTTTAGACAAAGAAATAATGAATTTTTGAAAAATTGACAAAACAGAGAAGTTTGAGCTTGGGATAGTAAATTAGCGAAGAAGCAACAAGGTTTGTTTATAAAGCCTTCACAGGCTATATAATTCCTTACCTTTGGTAATAAAGATGTCTTTATTAAATTCCTTATCTTTGGTAATAAAGATGTCTTTCTTTCCTCTGGTACAAGGAGGGTACCTTCCAGATGGGAAATGTATTTCCTGCATTCAGGAGGACAAAGAAAGACCAGTAAATTTTTCTTGCACCAGCTGTTTCTTGAGTAACTTTAATTAAAAATAATCAAAATGCCAGGGGTGCCTGGGTGGCAGAGTCAGTTTAGCATCCAACTCTTGGTTTTGGCTCAGGTCATGATCTCAGGGTCCTGGGATCAAGCCCTACATCAGGCTCCATGCTCAGTGCAGAGTCTGCTTGAGATTCTCTCTCCCTCTCCTTCTGCCCCTCCTGCTTGTGCTCTCTCTCTCTCTCAAATAAATAAATAAATCTTTTAAAAAAATAATCAACATGTCAAAGTGGAATATTTTTGGGTAGCTTGCCCTGAACCCCATTACACTGTAGGCAAAAATCAACTCAATATGGATTAAAGGCTTAAATGTAAGACCTGAAACTGTAAAACACCTAGAATAAAACATAGGGGAAAAGCTTCAAGACATTGGCCTTAACAATGATTTCTTGAATATGACACTAAAAACACAGGCAAAAAAATCAAAAACAGACAAATGGGGCTACATCAAATTACAGCATTTCTGTACAGCAAATGAAACAATCAACAGAATAAAAAGGCAACCTACAGAATGGGAGAAAATATTTCCAAACCATATATCTGATAAGGGGTGAGTATCCAAATATACAAGGAACTCATATAACTCAATAGCAAACAAACAGAAATAACTAGATGAAAAAAAAAATGGGCAAAGGACCTGAATAGACATTTCTCCAAAGAAGACATACACAAGATTAACAGGTATATGAAAAAATGTTCAACATCACTAATTAGGAGGGAAATGCAAATCAAAACCATAATCAGGTATCACCTCACATCTGTTAGAATGGTTACTATAAAAATAAAAAAAAAAAAGGATAGCAAGCGTTGGCAAAGATGTGAAGAAATTTGAACCCTTGTACCCTATTGGTGGAAATTTAAAAAGGTTTTTCCACTATGGACGTTCCTCAGAAAATTTTAAATAAAGCTATCATATGATTTAGCAATAATAATTTAAAAGAACTGCAATATAGATCCTGAAGAGATATTCGCACTCCCATTCAATGCAACATCATTCACAATAGCCAAGATGTAGAAACAAGCTAAATGTCCAATGACAAATGACTGGTGAAAGAAAATGTGGTATGTACACAGAATGGAATATTGATTGGCCTTTAAAAAAATGGAAATGTTACCCATATGCAATTAAATAAATGAACCTGAGGACACTATGTTAAGTAAAATAAGCCAGTCACAAAAGGACAAATATTGCATGATTCCATTTATATGAGAAATCTAATAGTCAAACTCACAGTAGCAGAGAGTAGAATGGTGGTTTCCAGGGTGCTGGGGAAGGGGGCAGTGGGAGTTGCTGTTCAGCAAGCATAAAGTTTCAGTTATGCAAGATGAATAAGTTCTAGAGATGTGTACAACACTGTGCCTGTAGTTAACAATACAGTATTGTACACTTTAAAACTTTTTTAAGAGGGCAGATCTCATGCCAAGTGTTCTTACCACACACACCCACACAGAACTGTAATAAAACCCATTTACAGCAAACCTAATTATTATAAGAAGATATATATATGTGCACATGTGTGTATACATATACATGTGTTATATGTAGAGCTAGAGTTCTGAATGTGTTTCTTTTATGTTTTCTAGAAATGAAAATTGAGTAGTACTTTTTGAAAATCACAACAGACTCAAGCACTGACTTTTGACATATGATTGGTAGCTCTTTATAAACATTTCTAAGAGAACTTATAAAAGGAACAGACATTCAGAACTATATTTCTACACACAACACAAGTATATACACATAAACATATATGGAAAGATATATATGTATACACAACATACACACATATATATAAATATACATATATATGCTTGCACATATATAAATGCATACATATAAATGCATATATATAAATGTACATACCACAGGTCAAATCAAAGCTAAATGAAATAAATATCACATCATAATATGACATTATAAATGACATAAATATCCCCTTCACCATGCTCTATCCTACTAAAAGGGGCATTTTTTTCAAGTTTTTATTTTAATTTCAGTTAGTTAGCTTACGGTGTTATATTAGTTTCAGGTGTACAACATAGTAATTTAACACTTCCATGCATCACCCTGTGCTCATCACAACAAGCATATATGTATGTGTGTATATATAGGGACATATATATACATATATATATGAATATATATATGAATTAGTGTTTTTGTATTCTTTGGGTAAATACCCAGTAGTGCAATTGCTGGATCATAGGGTAGTTCTATTTTTAACTTTTGAAGAACCTCCGTACTGTTTTCCCACAGTGGCTGCACCAGTTTGCATTCCTACCAACAGTGCACAAGTATTCCTTTTTCTCCACATCCTTGCCAACACCTGTTGTTTCTTGTGTTGTTGATTTTAGCCATTCTGACAGGTGTGAGGTGATATCTCATTGTAGTTTTGATTTGCTTTTCCCTGATGATAAGTGATGATGAGCATCTTTTCATGTCTGTTGGCCTTCTGTATGTCTTCTTTGGAGAAATGCCTGCTTATGTCTTCTGTCCATTTTTTAATTGGATTATTTGCTTTTTGCGTATTGAGCTGTATACATTTTTTATATATTTTGGATACTAACCCTTTATCAGATATATCATTTGCAAATATCTCCTCCTATTCCATCAGCTGCCTTTTTGTTTTGTTGATTGTTTCCTTTGCTGTGCAGAAGCTTTTTATTTTGACATAATCCCAATAGTTTATTTTTGTTTTTGTTTCCCTTGCCTCAGGGGAAATACGTAGAAAGAAGTTGCTATGGCTACAATTGATGTCAAAGAAGCTACTGCCTGTGTTCTCCTCTAGGATTTTTATGGTTTCAGGTCTCACATGTAGGTCTTTAATCCATTTTGAATTTATTTTTGTGTATGTGTGGCATAAGGAAGTCGTCAAGTTTCTTTCTTTTGCATGTTGCTGTCCAGTTTTCCCAACACCTTTTGTTGAAGAAAGTGTCTTTTTCCCATTGGATATTCTTTGCTGCTTTGCCCAAGATTAATTGACCATATAATTGTGGGTTTATTTCTGGATTTTCTATTCTGTTCTATTGATTTATGTGTCTACTTTTGTGCCAGTACCATCCTGTTTTGATTACTACAGCTTTGTAATATGACTTGAAGTCCAGAATTATGATGCCTTCAGCTTTGTTTTTCTTTTTCAAGATTGCTTTGGCTATTCAGGGTCTTTTGTGGTTTCATACAGATTTTAGAATTATTTGTTCTAGTTGTGTGAAAAAATGCTGTTGTATTTTGATAAGGATTGCATTAAATGTGTAGATTGCTTTGGTTTGTGTAGGCATTTTAACAATATTTGTTCTTCCAATCCATGAGAATGGATTGTCTTTCCATTTCTTTGTGTTGTCTTTAGTTTCTTTCATTAGTGTTATAGTTTTCAGAGTACAGGTCTTTCATCTCCTTGGGAGGTTTATTCCTAGGTATCTTATTATTTTTGGTACAATTGTAAATGCAATTGTTTTCTTAATTTCTCTTCCTCCTGCTTCATTATGAGTGTATAGAAATGCAACAGAGTTCTGTACATAGATTTTGTATCTCACACTTCCTTGAATTCATTTGTCAGTTTTAGCAGTTTTTTGGTGGAGTCTTTCAGGTTTTCTATATATAGTATCATGTGATCTGCAAATAGTGAAAGTTTTACTTCTTCCTTACCAATCTGGATACCCTTTCTTTCTTTTTCTTGTCTAATTGCTATGGCTAGGACTTCCAGTACTATGTTGAATACAAGTGGTGAGTGGACATATTCATCTTGTTCCTGACCTTACAGGAAAAGCTCTCAGTTTTTTCCCCATTAAGGATGATGTTAGCTGTGGGCTTTTCATATACGGCCTTTATTATGTTGAGGATGTTCCCTCTAAAGTTACTTCGTTGAGAGTTTTTATCATGAATGGATGCTGTTCTTTGTCAAATGCTTTTTCTGCAACCATTGAAAGGATCATATGGTTCTTATCCTTTCTCTTATTGATGTGATTTATCTTGTTGACTGATTTGCAAATACTGAACCACCCTAGCAATCCAGGGATAAATCCCACTTGATCATGGTGAATGACTTTTTAATGTATTGTTGAATTCAGTCTGCTAGTATTTTGTTGAGAGTTTTTGCCTCTATGTTCATCAGAGATATTGGTCTGTAGTTCACTTTTTTAATGGTGTCTTTGTCTGGTTTTGGTATCTGGGTAATGCTGGCCTCATAGAATGAATTTGGAAGTTTTCCTTCTTCTTCTCTTTCTTGGAATTAACTCTTCTTAAATGTTTGGTAGAATTCACCTGTGAAGCCATCAGGTCCCAAACTGTTGTTCGTTGGGAGTTTTTTTATTACTGATTCAATTTCTTTGCTGCTTATTGGTCTGCTCAAATTTTTTATTTCTTCCTGTTTCAGTTTGGTAGTTTAAGTGTTTCTTGGAATTTATCCATTTCTTCTGGGTTGTCCAAATTGTTGGCATATACCTTTTCATAATATTCTGTTATAGTTGTTTGTATTTCTGTGGTGTTGGTTGTTATTTATCCTCTCTCATTTGTGATTTTATTTATTTGAGTCCTTTTTCTTTCTTGATAAGTCTGGCTAGAGTTTGTCAACTTAATTAATTTTTTCAAGAAGCAGTTCCTGGCTTCATTGATTTATTCTATGTTTTTTTTAGTTCCTGTATCATTTATTTCTGCTCTAATCTTTGTTATTTCTGTCCTGCTGGCTTTAGGTTTTGTTGTTGTTCTTTTTCTAGCTCCTTTAGGTGTAAAGTTAGGTTCTTTATTTGAGATTTTTCTTGCTTCTTGAGGTAGGCCTAGATTGCTATAAACTTTCCTCATAGAACCATTTTTGCTGTATCCCGGAGGTTTTGGACAATTGTATTTTCAATTTCACTTATTTCCAGTACTTTTATTTCTTCATTTATTTCCTAGTTGACCCATTCATTGTACAGTACCATGTTATTTAACTTCCATGTATTTGCATTCTTTCCAGATTTTTTCTTGTGGTTGACTTCTAGTTTCATAGGTGTTGTGGTCAAAAAATATGCATGGTAAGAGTCAGCTGACTTTTAAAGCTCCAGACTCCAAGTCCTACTAGTTTTACAAACTCATGGAATTCAGTCTCTCTGGTTTTTAGAGCCAAACATTATGGGGATTAGTCTTCCTCATGTGAGGCCCCTGGTAGGAGGGCCCATTTCTCTGCCCTCTCCCCACACCCTGCTCCCTCCCTCCTGCGAGCAACCTCCCTACACCTTCCTGATCTTCCTAAACTTTCAGATGCAGCTTCTTCTCTATATTTAGTTGTGGAGTTTGTTCTGTCAGGCTTCCGATCAAATTGCTCTTCAGTTTATTGATTTCGATGTGGATGATATCTAGTTGTAAACACGAGGTGGGGTGAGCTCAGGGTCTTCCTATTGCACCATCTTCCCAAGCTCCCTTCTAATAGAGGCATTTTTTAAACATTCACAAAAGCATAACAAAAAGTAGTGTGAATAACTTTTCTTTATGACACAATTAAAATGACATTCTTTTTAGTCATAAATTTTGGCTGACATTGAATTTTATGTTTATGCATCTAAGCTCCCAATCCTTATGTTTTTATAATCTATTTCTATATCTAATTCTGCTATAAAACTCTGTTTTCTCTTGGTATAGGAATTTACATTTTTTTAATGTTTGTAGTCTTAACTTAGTCTTTCAGGCCACAAATTTATGCATTCATTTCACTTACTTTTGAATATATTCTGCCTAATTTTGTCAAAAATCCCAAGAACATCTTGGAGAAAAAGTAGACCATTTACAAAATGAGAACACATGCATATATTTGTCTTGAGGTCATAAAATAATCTAAGCATAAACCATAAAGATGCTGCTGATCAATTTTTAAATCTTTCATTTACCCACACAATTTATTTAAGAGCTTCATGGTATCATTACACATGATATAGATGAAAATTCCCTAGATAAGAATTTATGAAGTTTGTTAAGAATGATAGTAGAGCTTTCTTCTGATAAGACCAGCCACATCAAAACTTTGATAGGTTTTTGTGGGTAAAATACTTTGAAATTTCTCATGTGTTCTGAAGGCAGGACACTGAGCTATAGACTAATTGTTAAACAGCTCATTTGTCATATACTTGAATATCATAATAAGGACAGACCTGGGAAATCACACATACCATGTGCCACCTTTGAAATATTGTTATTCACTCTTTATTTTAACCATTTCCTAAAAAAAAAACTATTAAAGGAAACCATATGGTGTATACCAACTGGTTAAGTATTACTGTAAGCATATTCCCCAGTAGGCATGTCTTCCCTGGGGTCCTGGGCTAAAGTAGACAGAAATGTTAGGTCTGGTGGTATGATGAAGTCTAAGAGGTGCTAGCTGTGTGCATATCAAGCACTTACACATTTCACAATCTCCAGCCCACTACACATAAGAGATGAAGGTGGGGAGGGAACTGTGCTAAAGACTGCAATCACAGGGGCACCTGGGTGGCTCAGTCAGTTAAGTATCCACCTTTGGCTCAGGTCATGATCCCAGGGTCCTGGGATCGAGCCCCACATCAGGCTCCTTGCTCAGTGGAGAGCTTGCTTCTCTCTCTCTCCCTCTGCTGCTCCCCCCGCTTGTGCTTTCTCTCTCTGTCAGATTTTTTTTTTAATCTTAAAAAAAAAAAAAAAAAGATTGCAATCACAATCTCTGTCCCAGTTCAGAAATGTATCTCCTCTGGGACCCCATCTAATGATCTAAGTGTCTTCTTGTGAAACTTAGAAATCTTATGATAGGCTACATGCTCCAGTTAGCACTGAAAAAGTTCCCCAGTGGTTTTTGGAATCTCCAAAATCTTGGCACAAACATGATAGCTTAGATTCAAATATTTCTCCCCAACATTCAGCCAACACCAAGACTGTTTAAATTCCAAAACACTCAGCTTGATCCATATAAATCTAATTCAACCACAAAAGGAGACTATGCATTGCTCTGGCATAAAGGAGAATGGAAGATTACATAAAGCATCAACAATGCATCACAAAGGCACAGTCTCCCAAAAGGGAAAAGAGAAGGAAAGTTGGGCTTTCAAATCTCTGTCTAGTATAATCATCACATTTCATTTCCCAAACACACTGGACCTCCAACATTTTAGTCCATTAGCATAGCAAGAAGGGTTCCATTCTTCAGCCAGCCACTCACCAGTCCATCCATATCCCCACACTCAAAAGGCCTTTCATTCACACATGCACATACCATACCCATATATTCCTATATCTCCTCCAGTAACTCATTCTCTTCTCTCTGCCCCGGTTATACCATACCAACTTTCAAAACCATTCAGAAGGCCACCAAGAAACCAAAATGCTCCAGTTAATGGTAACAAACTTGAAAGAGAACATTATTATTCTGTTAGAAGTCAGACTTAAAAGAATCCTGATCTTGGTTCTCCTTCTAATTTAGACAATGCTCTTACCATTTGTTTCCTTTTTTTAAATGTGCATTCAAATAGGGATGTGTGGTAGAGATGGCTAGCTCTCTACCTCTTTCATTGTTGCCCTACTTCACTCAGGGCAGTAATGCACCAGCTAAATGACAGTGTTCCCAGATTCCTTAACATTCAATATCGTGAAGGGATTTAGTGCTCAACACTGAAAGAGGATTGCTATGTGGAATTCCATGGAGGTTTCTTAAAGGGCTCTGACTGAGCTGCTAATTGCTCCCCTTTTGTCCTCCTCCTTTCTTTTGAGTTGCTTAGAACACAAACATGATGACTGGAATACCTGCAGCCATCTTAAACCATGAAGTGACAGTGGAAGCCATATTCCGAGACAGTGGAGCCAAAACACAGAAGTGTCTGGCTCCCCAGTGACAGAGGAATGGCCACCCCAGCCAGGGACATCATACCTCCAGACATCTTTCACTGGAGAAAGAAACAAACCTCTATTTTGTTTAAACCTCTTTTGCTTTGGATTTTCTGTTATATGTAACTGAACTTAATCCTATCTGAAACAACGTTACATTTTCTTCTGACTTAATTATATTAAGCCCCTAAGTGCTGCTTATTGACATAACTATTGTCCAGAAAAATCATATTCACTATAGAAATATAAAATTATTCAATAAAAGATTGAGTAGTACTTCTGCAAAATCGTAACAGACTCAAGCACTGACTTTAGACACATTATAAACATTTCTAAGAGACATTACAAAAGACATTCAGTACTCTAGCTCCACACATAACATTGTTTAAATGAGGCCCAAAGCAGACCTCTGATCAAATATGAGGTTAATTCACTTCTTAATACATTGTCAGCATCTTTCTCAACATTTTAGTACATTTTCTATCCATTTTAATAGTTACCTTTTTAAATTTTAACCTCTCTATTCTTTATCTATATTTTCTTTTTAGATGCCATTTTTGCTAAAATTCTGAAATGAGGTATGAGTCACACAGACCTAACTCTGTTAACTCAACTATGCCAAAAGCAGGAACACACTGCTTACATACAAATTAGTTTTCCTGAGTTAAGGCCCTGAGCCTTGTTCAGTAACATTCTTCTCTCTGGAAGATGCACACTGAGATGTCCCTCTGTAAAATACATGTGATCAAAGACTGGGACCTGGACAGAAAGCAGAAGGCCAGAGAAAGGAAATGTTTTGTTGAGAAATGCTTTGACAATTAGGATTGAATATTATTAATGTTTCACAGAAGCACTTCTTGTATTTTAGAATACAGGTCTCCAGGATAAGTACAGTGAAACTCACCAATCTCTATTTCTGATCTCTCAAATGTGCAATTCCTTGACATTTTGTCCTTGACATCCAGAACTGGAGAATGAGCTTGATTTAACTTGAGGAACTTGAGTTGTTGAAGCCTAAAAACTATAAAATCTACATCATCCTGTATAGTTGGAACATAAGACGTGCTTATCACCCTATCAAATTTTATTTTAGTGTTAGTAGTCAGTATGAACCACTTCCTCCAAATTAGAAACATTTCACTGATTTTATAAAAGCATCTGGACTAAGATTTGGCATCTAAACATGTTCATATTTCCCACCCCAGTACTCAGCTCTAGCATCTTCAAGATGCCAATGCTATACACAGAACAAAACCCTTCAGATACCTCTCGACTTCCCCCACTTTCCCAGGATTCAACCAGTGAAACAGAACAGTAGGAGATATATAATATATTAGACAGTTATTGCAAAAAATTGGCTCACACAATTGTGGGTGCTGTCTGGGCAAGTGTGAAACCCACAGGTCAGGCCATCAAGAAAGACAGACTGGAACTCTCAGGAAAGAGAGAAGTTACTGTCCACAGGCAAATTTTTTCTTATTAGGGAAGACTCAGCTCTTAAGGTCTTTCAGCTGTTTGAGTCAGATCCACACAAATTATCTAGGATAATCTCCCTTACTTAAAGTCAAGTGATTATAGCCTTTAATCACATCGACTGAATACCTTCACAGCAATACCTAGATTAGTGTTTGAATAACTGGTAAAGACCATCACACCCTCCTCCACAAACTCTTAGGCAGTTAGGTAGAGGGGTCACCCTCTGCCCTGGATTTTTATCCCTGTTAACAAATACTGATAATACAAACAGACTACAGCTATTAGAAGTCCTGATCTTCACCTTCTCAGAGTGTTATGTAAGAGGGTTTCAAGAACCTGTCATTGCACACGTCACTTTTCACTTTTTTATCTTCTCATATATGCTTTAGTCTCCATGACTAAGATGATTGTGTAGTAAGTACCCAGTTTAATACTATCCCAACTGAGACCTATGACACAGGAAAGAAAACTCCATGTCCTATGGAGTAATTTTCTCAACTGTTATTTCAAGGAGGAAACAGGAGAGCACAGCAAAGGTGTGACATGGTTTCAATCCAGCAAACTGGTTTGACTTTCCTGGAGGCAAAGGCCATCAAGAGTCATGCAGGTTCTCTGACCTCCTCTTTTCCCCTCTTCTTTTGTCATTTATCACAGCAAAAACACACCCATTTTTATCTTGTACCTGCTATCCCTAGGGCTCTTAGTCTGCTTTCCTCACAGAATCCCAGCATTTTTAGCCAAAATTGTTGCATCCTGGGGCAAAGGAACAGAACCCTTAAACAATGACAATTTTACTCTAAATAAAAATTTGCCATGACAAAGGTTCAGTGGTTGAGTTAGAATTTCAGGGTTGAGGAAGAAAAGAGGAGAGGCTTTTAAAAAATATTAACAAGGGCGTTAAAGTAGTGAAGTTTATCTTCAAAGACAGGCTTGGGTCTAATTTGTTTCCTTTATTAATTATATGACCTTTGAAAAGTCTCAACCTTCTTATGTTTCAGCTTTCTTGCCTATAAATAAGGGGAAGAGACTGACTTCTCTTACAGTTCTATTTTTCTTTGATCCTATGGACATAAAGCAGCATAACATGGAGAAGAGCTGACCAGAAAAAGTATAGAAGAGTAACTTGAAGTATAAAGTAGAATGAAATGCTCAGTCTGGAAGGAAGGAAGGAAAGGGAGAAGGAAGGAAGGAAGGAAGGAGAAGGAAAAGAATAAAGAATGAGAGAAGAAAAAGATGGGGTACAAAGGTAAAGTATAAGAACATACAGGTACATACAAGGAGAGAAAGGTGGGAACTGTGGCAAACTGGAGAGTTCATGGCCCCTTACAAAAAGTAGCTACTATTCATCTCTATCCAACTGCTGGTGTGGGAAATACAGATCTAATGGTGCCAGGTTTTAGAATTTTTCCAAAAAGCCATAAATTTGGATTCTTATCTGACAACTCCTAATTTTTAAATGTGGACAAACTAGTTCAATTTTTAAAGAACAGTATGCAAAACAAACACAATATATAATAATTTTTAAGTAAAAACTATTGCAAAATAATGCATTAACAACAAAATATCAAAAATTGCTTTTTTATACATTTTAAACAGCTTTATTGAAGTATAATTTACATACCATAAAACTTATCTCTTTTATTTATTTATAATTTTTTAAATTTTAATTCCAGTATAGTCAACATATTAGTTATATTAGTTTCAGCTGTACAATATAGTGATTCAACAATTCTATACATTACCCAGTGCTCATCCCAATAAGTGTACTCTTAATCCTCTTCACCTATTTCACCCATCCCCCCACCCGAACCCTCTGGGAACCATCCATTTGTTCTCTCTAGTTAAGAGGCTGTTTTTTGGTTTGTCTCTCTTTTTCCTTTGTCCATTTGTTTTGTTTCTCAAATTCCATACATGAGTGAAATCATGTGGTATTTGTCTTTCTCTGGCTGACTTATTTCGCTTAGCATTATACCTTCTAGGTCCATCCATGTTCTTGCAAATGGCAAGATTTCATTCTTTTTTATGCTGAGTAATATTCCATTGTGTATATCTACCACGTCTTCTTTCTCCATTCCTCTATGGATGGATACTTGGGTTGCTTCCATAATTTGACTATTGAAAATAATGCTGCAACAAACATAGGGGTGCCTATATCTTTTTGAATTCGTGTTTTTGTATTCTTTGGATAAAAACCCAGTAGTGGAATTACTGGATCATATAGTGATACTATTTTTAATTTTTTGAGGAACGTCCATACTGTTTTCCACATTGACTGTGCCAGAAACTATCAAAAATTTCAATAAAGACAGGCTCTGACCCTGCATTTGCACAATTCACATCCCTGGCCTCACCCCAATCCTGGCTCTGTACCCTTGATAGCCTCTGGGTTAAAGACTTACAACAGGGAGCCCGGTATCACCATAAATGCAAATAGAAAAGAGGAAAAAAAGCAGGATTGGCAGTGGAGATAATGAATTCAACAGCAGGCATTTTATCTGAGGTGCTATGTGGGCATCTAGATGAAGGAGACTCTAAGCATTTGAGAATAAGGAAGTGATATCAGCAAGTGGAAAAATTAATACTTGGTGTCTGTTATATGCTGGACAGTCTACATATATTACCTCATCTACCAACAGTTGTCAAGATGACTCTTTAATTATAAGGTTTAATCTCCATTTAAGATATTTTTTAATGGATATTAAGGTCACAGCCCCAAGATCATACAAGTAGCCAATAACACAAATGAGCCTGTCTGAATTCCAGATCTGTCTGACGCCAAAACCCATCCTTGCCAACAAATTGTGCTGCCACGAGAAAGACACATACAATTGCATGTCATCAATAAACCTTGAGATTGGATGAGATTGCCAGAGAGTGTAAATGACCCTTGCTGTTCATCAAGGCTGTGTTAGTATCCTAGTGACCCTCTCAGGGATGGGGGGGGGGAGCCTTCCCTCTTGCTACTCTCAGGACTGGAGCTGTTCTTTGGACTGGAGCCTTTCCATCCACTAAGAAATTTCCCCTGCAGCCTTCTGGTCTGCAAGTATTATAGCCTCTGAATTCTAAGCTCTACTCACATGTAAAGACCCCTGGCTCTCTTCCATATTTACTCACACCACTGCAGCTTTGTTAAAAACTACAACCTGTTTCCACACTCTTTGGAACCTTGTGACTTGACCACCAGTTTCTCTTAGGACTTGCATATGAGTCCCTACATTTTGGCAACATTTAGTTTCAGGTCATAACTCTTACCAAATGTTCTGTTAATCAGGGCAAACCTAGCCATGTCTCAAGATAGGACATCCCCAAATTTCTGGTTCAGCCTTACTTCCCTAGCATTTCTTACATAGGTGATTGACTAAAGAAATGAATTGTTTGTTTCTCAAATAAGTTTTATATCTTCCTTCTCCACTCATTTCTTACAGCCATGTCTTTCCCTTAGACCATCATATTCCCTCCACTACTCCAGTATGAATCTTATCCATACTTCTAAGAGTAGCTTATATTTTACTGCCTCGCAAAATGTTCTTTCACCAGCCCAGTCTGAATCAATCACTCTATCTATGAACTATGACAGTGTTGATTCATTGGACACTCATGTGCCATTTTTAATCAACAACACATCAATCGTATCTACCTAACTAGAAGGAAAGGGGCCAATGTTTTATGCTTTGTACTTTGTACAAAACTTCACACACATTGTAGGGGCTCTGATAAATAGCCACTGAATGATGTGTTTCTAAAGCATGGAAACCTGAAGTTTTAGTCCTGTATATTCCTGACTGCCCTTAATTTCTCTCACTGGCCTCTTATTTCTAAAATAGGGATAGCATTATATGAAATTTCAGGGGTATTATGAAGAAGAATATAATGAGGATATTTTAAAAATATCTACTGATATATTTTCCTTTTTGATCTCTTTCCTAGCAATCCTTAATCATTTTCTGCCCCAGTTAGGAGAGGGCAAATCCACCTAAGAAAATAGAAGGATCTGACTGAAAGAAGTCCCAATGAAATAAGAGGAGAAAGAATAAAGCCCTTTTGACCAAGGGAAAAGAAACCAAATAGAGAGAGAAAGGGAAAAGAGCTTATTCACGAGTGTCCTCCCATCTCCTGCTTTGTTCCCAAAGTACCCTCAGCACCAGGGCCAAATCTAAGGAAAAGTGGTAGGAAGAGCCCAAAAATGCCAGAGAAACCAAAAGCAGGTTTGTGCCATCATTCCCATCTGGGACTCTAGAAGGAGACCACCTTGAAGAAGGCCGTGCATTAATATAAAGCAAATAAAGCAGAGTCGGGATGCTGTGTTTTGGCCTATGTCAGGTATGGAGAGGGCGCAGAACTCCCAGCAGGTCCCAGAGAAGATGTAAAGAGTAGCTGAGGGTTCCAGCTGGTGAGCTCACTAATAAGATTCTTGCAGGAAGAAGACAAGGGATTCTGTAATAGAATATTTATAGGAGAGACCATCTAAGAAAATGAGCAAATTGGAGTCTCAGCCAGAATCAAAGAAAGTACTACCAGCAAGACCTGAAGACAAGAAAGGGTCCACCATTGCATCTTGACCGTGCCAAAGAAAAAAACCAAGAATCACACCAGACATGGACCATCATGAGCAATGAAAGAGAGCAATCACACCAACTTTGTTGTCCAGAGACCATTAAGATACACAAATCAGGTGCCTGGGTGACTCAGATGGTTAAGCATCTGCCTTCAGCTCAGGTCATGATCCCAGGGCCCTGGGATTGAGACCCACGTCTGGCTCCTGGCTCAGAGGGGAGCCTGCTTCTCCCTCTGCCTCTGCCTCTCCCCTGCTCATGCTCTCTCTTTCTCTGTATCTCTCTGTCTCAAGTGAATAAATAAAATCTCTAAAAAAAAAAAAAAAAGATAAACACCTCAATGGAAGAACAACAAATGTGCATGGGGCTCTCATTTAACACCATGTGGGAATTGGTTCTTCTCCATTTCCCAAGATAAGAACAGAAAAGTCTTGAACTATTTGTCAATCTCCTCTAAAAAATTAGTTTTGACTAGGGAATAATGGAATTACTTTAATTGACAAATTAAGTTTCCCTCTCCCTTTGTGAGATGAAGGGCTTGAGGGCAAATGACAACAGTGATAACATAAAGAAAGATAGATAGTTTTCTTTACACATTTGAATTATGATGGGCCCGTCTTGACATATATCTCCCCTCACAATAAATTTACAATGAATATTTTGTATTAACTTAAGAAAGCAACTTATGCTACAAAACTAAGGACAGTGCATCACTAGATGTGCTTTAATCTCTTATTTTCCTGACTGCCTTAAAGTAGGTTAAGAAAAAAATCTTCCCCAAGTAAGAAAAGAAGAAAAATCATTATGACACAAGACTTAACTGAAATTCTGCCCTATTAGATTTTGCTAAGAAGAGAGAAGTGCCAGACGAGGGGATTTCAGGGATGAGTTATTATATTTGCAAACTGGTATAATGAAAATTACCTAGGCAGTACCATGAATTTAAATGAACTGTGTGATTTTTTTCTTAAGTTTTAATATAAAATAATTGTTCATTTCTTCCAAGAAATAGTTAAGGTTGCTGATTCTTTTGCATAAATCAATATGCTCTGAACAATAAAGCTAATAGCCCAGTAAAGCCACCCAGGCGTCCCTAAAATGTAGCTATGTAGCTGTTTCCAGGGCTTTATTCCAGGGGCTAAACAGCAGTTTCTATTTCTAGTCAACTGCTGTCTTTATCAAATTACTTCCTTGACTCAGGGACAGCTTTTTAAGACATCTTCTAAGGGAAAACTTTAATTTCTCATCTTTGTTCTTTAAGAATATAGTTTTTAAAGTAGTAGGGTTGACTACTGTTATATTTTTGAGGGTTTTTGATAATATTAAAAACAATTATGTATGTGTAAAACTAGTACAAAACATAGTGACTTTGTTATTCATCATAGAAACATGCACGGTCTTAATAATTTCACTAAGAAAATGTTATCATATTTCATAGTTATCTAAGGTGTTAAGTTCTTTTTTTTTTTAAGATTTTATTTATTTATTTGACAGAGAGAGACATAGCAAGAGAGGGAACACAAGCAGGGGGAGTGAGAGAGGGAGAAGCAGGGAGCCTGATGCAGGGCTGGATCCCAGGACCCTGGGATCATGACCTGAGCCGACGGCAGACACTTAACAACTGAGCCACCCAGGCGCCCCTAAAGTGTTAAGTTCTAATATAAGCAAACAAAAGTATTTTAGTCCAATGACAAATAATTTGTTTTTAACCTTGTGTTCTTAGTTATGTAGCCTTTCCAAAAAAGAGATCCAAAGAAACAAATATAAGAAAGCACAATCAAAGAAAAAGCTTCTACTGAGAATGGGGTTAACAGTCTCAGAATTTTAGAATATTATGTTAAATATATCTTATTAGATATAAGATGGTAATGCTAATAGATGTTCACCCCTCAGCTTTCTCTGTGCAACAAAATCACAAAATGTGTTCTTAATGAATAAAGCACACTGGTTATGTTTATCTGACATGAAAATGGCTTAAAACATTACATGGAGTGGCGCCTGGGTGGCTCAGTCGTTAAGTAACTGCCTTCGGCTCAGGTCGTGATCCCAGGCTCCTGGGATCGAGCCCCACATGGGGCTCCCTGCTCGGCAGGAAGCCTGCTTCTCCCTCTCCCACTCCCCCTGCTTGTGTTCCCTCTCTCGCTGTGTCTCTCTCTTGTCAAATAAATAAATAAAATCTTTAAAAAAAACTATTATGTGGAAAGTTTTAACTAATAATCCAAAAACACTTTAATCAAAAAAATATTTTATATCTAATTAAAGTACATTGTTGCTTATTCTTATTGTAACTCTTTAAAAAGTTAGAACAAATTGATCATTATGAATTCTGATGCCACAGTAATTTAATGTCCTATAAAATTTAAACCAGATTTGTTTTCTGTTCTGTATATAAGCAAAATGAATTAGATGAACTCCATGATTCCCAAGATTATCTGCTGGCTTACCTAAGATTTTCATGCTAGAATTCAGTCCTAAGGCATATCATTTATCTCAAAAATTTCTTAAAATACAGAGCAATTGTGGCAGACACACAGATTGTATGAGCTCAGAGTAACCTGAGACTGGAACTGTCCCTCTGGCATTTTCCCATTCTAAATATGGAGTGGCTTGATAATCCCTTTGGTTTCTAAATTGACTGAGGATGGTCTGAAAGAGAACTGATTTAATTCCTACCCACTGGTATAGCCTCGGAGCAGTCCCTTAGGGAGAGCATCAGTCCAAACCCAGACCCCAGGACATTCTGATCCATCTCCAAATCTGTCTAGGAATCCCAAGACACTTACAGGGAAGTTACCAAAGCCCAGCTCCAACAGGGTATGACTAATTATTTTTTAACAATTTAAGAAGGGGTATATGTGTTTGTACACATACACATACACACATACATACAACTTAAGGATAAGTTGTCCACTATGAGTATTCAATTTTTTATTTGTAGAATGAAAGGAACACACTGATGATCTCTAACCCTTTGCCGGTTTAAAAATTCTATGATTCCTCAAATTAGATCCCTTTCTCCCCATCTCCCTTTAAAATGGTGATGGATGAGACATAAAATTTTTCAGTAAGAAGAGAGTACTAAAAGTTTGCGTAAAAAGCTAAAAATCTAAAAGGTGTATTATAAAGAAAAAAGTTTATATTAGGCATAGAGTTTAAAGGAATAAATAACATTAGTTGTTAAAATGGAAAAAAATCATTGTGAACGCAAGGCCTTAGGGACAATTTTTTTTTGCATTTCTGTCATTAAAAGTAACCCAACTCAAAATGTTTGCTCATCAACATTCATGCACACCTCCTTGAAGCAAAAAGACAAGGAAACTTGGAAGATAACCAATTCCAAGTAAACTCTCATGAAGGAAATGCAACACCTTGTTGTGGTTAAAAAGCAGGAACATTTTCAAAACATATGTGATATTGGGTGACTAAAGAGACATCAGCTGAGAATTTTTGGCAGTTCTGCACTGGAGAATTCAGAAAAGATGGGGTTCCAATAGGATACAAAGGGAGCACCTTCCACAGGGTCATAAAGGATTTCATGATTCAGAGTGGGGATTTTGTTAATGGAGATGGTACTGGAGTTGCCAGTATTTACCGGAGGACATTTGCAGATGAAAAATTTTAAACTAAGACACTCAGCTCCAGGCCTGCTTTCCATGGCAAACAGTGGTCCCAGTACAAACAGCTCCCAGTTCTTCATCACCTGCTCTAAATGTGATTGGCTGGATGGGAAGCACATAGTGTTTGGAAAAATCACTGATGGACTTCTAGTGATGCAAAAGATGGAGAATGTTCTCACAGGCCCCAACAATAAGCCCAAGCTGCCTATGGTGATCTCACAGTGTGGGGAGATGTAGTCCAGAGCAAGACTGATCAGGCCTTCTCTTGCTCTGGGTGACGATCTTGAGTAAAATAATCCAGATTGGCCCCTGTGTTTGCTTCCCTGCCTGCTTCAGCCCTTTTTGATCAAGAGACCTTGGAAATGTCACAGATTCAGAACCCAAGATTTTCTGTTTAAGTTTGCAATTGTAAATAAAGATTTGTTTTGTTTTGGAAAAAAAAAAGAGGGCACGTACTGAATGGAGCACTGGGTGTTATACGTAAGCAATGAATCATGGAACACTACATCAAAAACTAATGATGTAACGTATGGTGATTAACATAACATAATAAAACAAAAAAATAATAATAAATAAATAAATAAATAAATAAATAAATAAATAAATAAAAATAAAGCAACATCTTACCGGAACTATCATTGGCTAATCTGCAACCATCCAAAAGTGAAGAATAGTCAATTGACCAAACCGAATAATTAAATGCCCATTATGTTATTTTTTTTAAGAAAATTAACATAAAACTACACAAGAAAAGTGATCCTAGCAGAATAGAATCACTTTGTATTAATTGTAATACTAAGCGATATGTTAATATATGTGAGTATTCTGTTTATTAATTATATAATACATGCAGATGTACTGTCCTCATCCTGTGTAAACAGGGTAGATACAAGGAATTGGAGTAAGTCATACTGTCCCATTAATGGCAGAAACTACTCCAAGAGCAAGAAAGATTCACCACTAGTGGGCATTTCCAATAACCAGGTAAAGAGTTGATCCAAAGTTACTCAATATTGCTGGTCATGTACAGCATAGCAACTGTATTCCAAGATGATAAATTAGCCAAATATCCTAAAAAAGAGATGTTTTTATGCAAGCTTCATCCCTTGTCCCCTGGGAGATGAAAACTTGATGGCCTTACTAATTAAAATAAGGCGTTAATATATGTATTAAGTATAATTTTCCAGTAATACTTACAAAGGAGGTCAAAATATAACAATTTCAGAACAATGTATATAACATTGTCTAAATGGAACTTAAAGAACATAATACCATTTGGAGAAAAACATCAAGTTCCAAACAACTAGAGCCTACAAAAAAGGGATATATTGAGTTTTTTAAAGCCCCATTGATATAGCAGCTACATTCCTACTAAAAAAGGGCTGAGCCCACAGCATGTCATCTCAGATCGGGGAAATTGCAATTGGACTCTAATAGCTAAAAATTCAATATCCCAATAAAAAAGCAGTTGCTTGGTAATTCAAAAACCTATAACCTTGGAAAGTTCAAGGTAGGATTTCTAACCCTAGGAAGGAAGATATGACAATAATAGTATGTTCCAAGCTAATAAAGCAGTAAACTGAACTTCATAGAATCAATACCTCTGTAATTCATTTAATAAGTCTTATAAGAATTTTGGCAGTGTTTGTGCCTTTTTCCTGATCTTTAAGGTATTCAAAGCTGTTTTTAAAATATGACCTTTAAGCTCTTAATTTTAGATAGGAGAATTTGATTAAATAGTTTTGTAATCCATGTTTTTGTCTCTGTAAAATTTTAACTTGATAAAGGTATAAGTTTTAATGTGTATATAATGTCTAAAAGTTTAGAGCTGTGTAGTCCAACATGATACCCACTAGCTACATGTGCTATTTAAATGTAAACAAATTAAAATTAAATACAATTAAAAATTCAGTTGTTTGATCACACTAGCCACATTTAAAGTGCTCAGTAGCCATAGGGCTGATGGCTAGCATATCTGACAGCACAGATATTGAAGTATTAGCTTATTTTTAGATGTGTTACTTCGGATATGGACTGACCAACTATATTTATATAAAAGGCTCAAAAATACAGAGTGGTTCACTCAGCTCAGTCAATCAAGAAGTTCCTTTCTTTCTTATCTAACAATCTAGAATTGGTGGGTGGTCTCAGCATAGGATTGGTAGGTAGAAAGGCAAGTTTAGCCCATGAGGTCTCCAAAAACCCAAGTCCTTCTTTCCTATTTTGTTGTCCCTTAGGGTGCTACCCTATTCTGCAGGACTGGAACCGCACGTCTTTATCTGCATGTTCCAGTGTCAGAAGAGGAAGAAGAGAAAATGAAGGGTAAGATACTTCTTTTACAGAGAATTTGACAGAATGTTGCACACATTACTTCCATTCACACTTTGTAGCCCACATCTGGTTATTATGGAGGCTGGAAAGGTGGTCAAGTTGTGTGGCTATATGCCCGTCTACAGCTTGGGCCACGGCAGTGTTATTTCTAAAAGAGATAGGAGAATGGTTATTGGAGAACCACTCTTCCACAAGGGAATACTGTTTAATGGATTGATGGTGGGGAGGGGGGCATGTGGAGATTAAACAACATTTAAACAGTAGAAGATGTTCTCCTCACTCAACAGTCTGTAGGAAGTAAAACTCCAATCAATAGCCATTCCACTGGTTATATAAATTCTACTACTAATACATTTTGTTCTAGATGAAGTAATGTAAACCAGTAATAGAAAACTTACAGTTTCATTTAAAAACTCACTAAAAAGAAAGTTTTACTGTCTTGGCTATTATAAAATAAATATTAGCATTCACTTTTAATTCAATTTCTTTATAGGGAAAAAATTCTTTAAAGAATGATGCTACCTATAAAATCTGTAAAACAATGTACTCAAGTCAACAATGCATAATTATTAGGTCATAGAACACTCCAGCCAAAAACAATAGTTAAGCTACATATATAAATAAATTTAACAATATGACAGGCATGTTTTATAGATTAAACTTAAGTTAAAAAGTAAATGTTTTTAATATTTGATTTTGTGCATGAACTAAAAAAAGGACATTATTAAAATACACTAAAATAAAATTCACTCTTCTTTAATAAAAGATGATTTGCTTTTGAGCTTCCATCCTAATCATTTTTAACCTGCCAATGAAAGTGGTATTATATAATAGTGGTTTATGTTCTTACCTTCCAATTGTGGAAAATTGCTTCTTAAAACCACATATACTGTATATTAAACACTTAAATTATATATTTTAGGCAATGGAAATTAGCAAAAGGACAGTAAAAATTACAAGATCACCACCATCTTTCAAATTGCATCTAAAAATTCAAAAATGTGCTTCATAATTGTTGACAGTAATTTCTTCTGATATGCTTTTGCTCAAATGAAAATGTATGAAGAACTTTAAGAACAAATTTCAACTGTGGGCTGAAAACATTTCAAAAATCAAAACTGATTAATTTTGCATCAATAATAAAAGTTTCTCAGACCAGTAATTCCCATGTGGTGCTAAATTATCTTGATCAGAGACCCCTAATACTGGCAAGTCAATGTTTATGTTAGTCAACAGCATCTGTAAGACAATTGTGTGCATTTCATTACCTATTAAAGTGACCTTAAATAATATGTTAAATGTACTATTTGTAAAGCAAATTAATTCTATCCTAATTTCTTCATCATTGGATTTAAGCAGGCAGTTTGAGAAATCAGTTTCAATAGCAATCAAATATTTTCCCTTCTTACTTCCTCTTACCAACATCTAAGAGGAAAGAGTACAAGATGAGGGTAGAATCCTCTCAAGCATCCTCATCCTTTCCTTCTTCATTGTCTATTATTAGTTTTTGAATATTTTCCCTTCCGAACCATATGGCCCATTTACATGCACATTTCTAATCTGTTAGGATTAACACCAACAATTTCCAACCCATTCACGAAATAACATAAAGCAAGGAAGACTGACATTTTATAATGATTATTTTGTATCTGTTCTACAGCTTATTCAAGAAAAAGAAAATACTTCACTCCTTATTCCACAATATGAGTCATCAGATATCTTGCAAAATCCTTAGAGTATAGAATACTTTAAAAAGCTGGATTCGGGGGGTGGGGGGGAAAGCAGAAAAAATCTCTAAAACTGCACAAAAGAACTGACAAGAAATTGAAAGCAATCCTCAGAGGCCAGAAATGACAAGCAGAATCCAGAGAGAGAA
Organism: Mirounga leonina; assembly: GCF_011800145.1. Classification (NCBI taxonomy): domain Eukaryota; kingdom Metazoa; phylum Chordata; class Mammalia; order Carnivora; family Phocidae; genus Mirounga; species Mirounga leonina. The sequence goes on from NW_023270305.1 coordinate 26,325,892, forward strand.
CAAAATGCTTATGTTGGTACCTGTCATGGGAACATCTGCTGATCCCAAGTGGCCTACATCTTCATGCTTACCAGGCTGTGTGACTAAAGAACAGGGATAAACCTAGGGACTAAACCAAAAGGGAAGTTGGACTAGACTCTCATAAAAAAAAAATAAATCACTGAGAGCTGATATCTTAGTGAAAGAATGAACTGAAATTTTTTAAAAGACTCCATACTGCACAAGGAGAAGATAAAGATACTTGCCTATTTTATTTCTGTTAGCTCTGGGATGAGAAGGAATGATCATCTCTTCTGAAAATTCTTAACCAGAAGCCTAATCTCAATTGGAATGGAGCTGAGATCATATTACTTGCTTCTGAGGCTCCCCAGAAGCCTTAGCTAATAATTTAAAGTAGTCATGAATTAGTAGTATGCCTTAACACCAAGCAGAGGCAAACTCAAGTACTCTAGAAGAGAACACCTTAAAACCAAAACTTGAAAGAATTTTCACAAACTCCCACAGAACATGAACTCACAGTCAAAAAAATTGAAAACACACAAGGAATCAACCCACTATGAGCAAAAATCAGTAGAAATAACACATAAAATCAGATCCACTTAGATGGCAGATATTAGAATTATCGAGTAAAGATTTACATATACATGTTTACTCTATTTAAAGATTTAAGAGAACTGACATAGAACATATATCTAGAAGGGATTTTAAATTTTTAAAATTTCTAGAAATCAGTATAAAAGACAACCTAGTTTTTTTGTTTTTTTTTAATGTCCAAACATTTTATTTTATTCTTCCCCATTTTTCTTTTTTTTTTAATTATATTCAGTTAGCCAATATATAGTACATCATTAGTTTTTGCTGTAGTGTTTAACAATTTATTAGTCACGTATAACACCCAGGGCTCATCACCACACATGCCCTCATTAATACCCATCACCCGGTTACCCCATCCCCCCACCCCCCTCCCTTCTGTAACTCTCAGTTTGGTTCCCAGAGTCCAAAGTCTCTCATGGTATAATCTAGCTTTAAAAAAAAAGAAAGAAAGAAACATAAATGGTCAATGAACACATCAAAAGGTGTTCACCCAGTGAAGTAATAAGTAAAATCAGAGAAAAACTACATTACACATCAAAACACATTGGCAAATTTTCAAAAGTCTGACAATGTCAAATTTGGCAAGTATGTAGAGCAAGAGGAATCTCAATCTCATATATAACTGGTAAGAGAATAAACTAATACATACACTTTGGAAAAGTCTGGCATTATCTATTAGAATGGAAAATACCCCATACCCAATGTAATTCCATTAATGTATGAATACTCGAGAAAAACTCATGTATACTTGTATGCTATACAATAATGGTAATAGCAGCATTATTCAAAATACAAAAAAAAAAAAAAAAAAACCAACAACCCTGGAGACTAAATGCCCATCTGTAGCTGACCAATGGAATGAACAAACTATAACTAGATCCGGGAACACAGATGAATCTCATGACATAAGCAAAACAAACAAACAAACAAAAAATATGTGCAGTATATATAAAGTCCCAAACAAGAAAACTAAACCATATTATTTAAGGATGCATTTATAAGTGAAAAACCATAAAGAATAATAAGGAAATGGTTATTATAAAAGTCAGGATAGTAGTTATCTTTGGGGGTAGAAAAATTATGATGAAGAGAAGCAAATGGTATGCTTTGGAGTGCTGATAATGTTCTTAACCAGGGTGGTAGTTATATGGAAGAATTTCTTATCATTTATTAAGCTGTACATATAGTTTTATTTTGCTAATATATTTATGTGGCAAAACAAATTTATAAGTTAATGTAGAAATAGAAATTTAAAACAGAGATTTTGCAGAGATCATTATTATTCACTGATTATTCCATGTGTTCCTTTACATTTTCCAGGCTCCTCTGAAATTTGGTTGTAGTCAATGTGAGTATTTCTGGCTAATGGGCTATTAGCAGAACTCATACATGTCCTTCCAGTCTGAAGCACTTAAAATAGACCTAAATTCTCCATACTCTCTCTTCCCCTGCTGTGGCAAGCCTTGAATCCCCATTTTGAGATAGTAAAGCCACAAAATGTAAGCAAACTAGATTCCTGGATCCCAGTGTGGAAAGGAGCTGTTTTGTAGAAACCACTGGACCCTCAGAGCAATTTGCATGAATGGGAAATAAAGTTCATATTTAAACCTATTAAGAGTTTAACATTTAAATGTTTCTGTAGCATAACCTAACCTAAGACCAACACAAAAGAATTCAGAGCAAATAAGATAAAAATAAAACTAAACATATTAAACAGTATGTCCCCGAAAAATTTTTTCATGGAAAATGTGAAATAGAGGTAAAGTGACATGGAGAATAAAATGAGAATTACAGCTCCAGAAAATTTTCCACAGAGAAGGAAAGAGGTAAAATTCATAGTGATACTGGCTCTGGATCTTTCCAAATTATTTAAAGAGAGGATTCCTCAAATTCAAGAAACCCTATCATGTCAAGATGAAGAAAAAGAAATCCACACCGAGACATGTCATATGGAACTGCATAACATCAAAGACAAAAAAGAGATCTAAAAAAGTAGCCAAAGCACTAAAATCAAAACACAATAAACAACAAGTGTTGTCCCTTTTATGCTGTTTCTACCACTGGACAAGAAGGAACCCTCGTGTACTATTGGTGAGAATTATGTAAATTGGTGCAGCCATTGTGGAAAACAGTATGGAGGTTCCTCAAAAAATTAGAGATAAAAATACCACATGATCCAGTAATTCCACTACTGGGTATTTACTCAAGGAAAATGAAAACACTAATTCCAAAAGATATATGCACCCATATGCTTATTGCAGCATTATTTACAATAACTAAGTTATTACAAGCAACCCAAGTGTCTATTTATAGATAAATGGATAAAGAAGATACACACACACACACACACATACACACACACTGGAATATTACTCAGCCGTAAAAAGGGATAAGATCTTGCCATTTGTGACAACATGGATGGACCTAGAGGGTATTATCCTAAATAAAATAAGTCAGACAGAGAAAGACAGATACCACATGATTTCACCTACATGTGGAATCTAAAAAACAAAACAAATGAATAAGCAAACACACAGAAAGCAGAAACAGACCCATACAGAGAACAAACTGATGGTTGCCAGAGGGGAAGGGAGTGGGGGAATTGCCAAAATGGGTGAAGGGGAGTGGAAGCTACAGGCTTCCATTTATGGGACGAGTAAGTCACAGGAATAAAAGACACATATTAGAGAATACAGTCAATGGTACTGCAGCAGTATTGTATATGACAGACAGTAGCTACACCTGCAGTGACCATAGCATAACATACAGACCTATCCAGTCACTAAGTCATACACTGGAAACTAATGTAACATTGTATGTCAAATATACTTCAATTCCTTAAAAAAGTAGCCAAAAAGTCACACTATCCATAAAGGAACAATAATTTAGTCCGTCGGCTGACTTCTACAAGCTACAATGACATCCAAAATACAGTAGAATAATGTCTTCAATATACTATAAGAAATTAATTGCCAAGGCATAATTCTATACTCAGTGAAACTACCATCAAGAGCAAGGGTAGAATAAAGAAATTTTTCAGACTTTCAAAAATAGAGAATTTATGGCCAAACGATTTTTAGCAGGCCTTTTTGATCTGTCACAGGTGGGACTGCTAAAGGGAACAACCTGGCAAGGCCTTCAAAAATATCAATCACCTTCCTCTGGACCAATAATCCCATTTCTAGGAAATGTACATCTTAATGGATGGTTAAAGCCAAACTCTGACCCATCGTTGATCCCCTTTCTCACCTCACATCCCATATTCAATCATCTGGAAATTCTTTTGTCTCCACCATCAGAATACTTACAGAAGTGGCCATTTCCCACCATCTTCACTGACCCTACTCTCAAGTAAACCACTTTATATATCATCTGAATTATGGCAATGGCTTCTAAACAGATCTCCACGATCTACCTTACGCTCCCCAGAGACCATTCCCACCGCTCTTTGTAAAACTTACAACCAGGCCCCTCCTGTTCACAAAACCCTCCAGTGGCTCCCCATTTCACTCAGAGTAAAAACCAAAATGCACATAATGGCCTAATGTGAACTGGTTCCACTCTTTAAAGCTCTGTTACTACTAATTTCCATGTTGCTCATCTGGCCACACTGTGGTCCCTGCTGTTTCTCAAACACACCAACCACATTCTCCCCCTTAGTCTGTGGGCAGACTGGTACCTTCAGCTGGAATTCTCCTCTCCCAGACAATCACATGGCTAAATCTGTCACTTCCTTAGTCTTGGTTCAAATGCTACTTTCTCAAGGAAGCCTACCCAATATGAAATTGCAAACCCTCACCTACAGCTCCAAATACTTTTTACCCTGCTCCTTTTTTATCCGTAGCACTTAACATCTTGAAAATACCGTATAATTTACCTTTTTATTTTATATATTGTCTATTGTCTCCCCAACCAGAATGTAACCTTAGTTTGTTTCAAGCAGACCCTGGAATAAAGATGTGAATGCAAGTAGTTCCTTTGAAAGGCTTGCCAGAAAGCACAGTGAGGGGTCGGGAAGTGAAAGAGGAAAGAGAAGAAAGCCAATATAGTGTACGATACTGATCAGGCTAATACTGGAGAAACAGGTGCCATCCTACTGGGGACCCTCAGAAAGACCGTGTGAGCGTGCTTCAGAATCATTCCATACTTCACTGGTTGAGGATCACTCCTAGGCACTAACTCTACAGCATTTCTGGATTACCCACATGACCAAGCTTGCTTCTGTGGCTAGAGAACATCCTCTGGCAGATAGATGCAGAAAGACATGAGCATATATGGGCCCTGCCTCTGAGACCTCAAAGATAAACAAAGAGATATGGGCAGGTACCAACAGCTTCACTACCATAGAGAATTTTGTCATCTGTGTATTTGTTTTAATTGATATATCCCAAAGGTCTAGAAAAGACCCTGACATATAGTGGGCACACACAAAAAATCTATGTTGAATGTTGATGAATAAAGGGCCAAAAAGAAATCACACGAATTTAGAAAATACTTACAACTAAACAAAAGAGAAAATCCCACATGTCATAACTTGTGGGATACAGCTAAAATGATTCTTTGAAATAAATGAAAAGCTAGAAGTACTTGTATTACTAAGTAAGAAAGGCTAAAAATTAATAATCTAAGCATTCATTTAAGTCCTTAGAAAAAGAACAATATAAGTTCAAAGAAATACAAATAAAGAAGTTAAAGACAAGAACAAAATTTAAATAGACAAGAAAAGTATAAAGAAAACGAAATAAGCCAAAAGTTGGTTTTTAAAAAAGAATACTAAACTGATAATATTAGCAATATTCGTCAAGAAAAAAAGAGAAAATACAAACTAAATATGATTAAAACAAGAACACAACTGCAGGTAGAGAATGAAAAGAACAAAATGACTTTAATCAGTAACTAAGCATCTTCCTACAAAGAAAATACCAGATCTGGATGGCTTTACAGACAAGTTTCTACCAAATGCTCAAAAAACAAACCATCCCAATTTTGTGCAAACTTCTTCATAGATGACCAAAAAAGAGGTGATGGGAGGGATTAAAGAGACTACTTAATTAGCTATCGCTGCAATAATGTTCAGTATTTTACAAGTGATCGTGTGATGTTGATACAGAAAGAGAAATATAGATCAACAGAAATGAGCAGAGTCCATGAAGAAGTCTGCATCCATACAAACACCATATGTGATGGAGACAGGAACAGGAAGGACCATGCAGTAAATTGTGCTGCAGCAAATGGTTTTTCATATGGGGGGGCAAAAAGTGAAATTGAAGGCTTAGTTACTACCTTAACTATTATTAATTTTTAAAAATTCCTACCTCACAAGTAATTTCAACATACCAATACACAAAACAGCAGTTATGATCTTGGCATTGGTCCAACATCACATGCAATTGCCAAATTGCAACAAATGAAGGAAAGAAGGAGAAAAGAAAGCCCTGTGCTCCCACAGCTCTCATTACATAGTGCAGGCTCAGCCTTCTCAACTCATTACTGGTAGTAGCTCCATAAAGTTCTGGGTGTTATTATATATGGAAACCTCTGTTGGCTGGACTCTTCCTGACTATAATGATCAAAATAATTGGATCCCACAACAGCATCCTACAGACGGAGTTTTGTCTTAGCCAGATGTATTCTCTGTAGGGATGCAATATATTACATAGACACATCAAAATATATTTATAGTTTTTTACCCTTATTTGAATTAAAACTTAAGTCTATTTGGAATAATATATCAATTAGATTAAATCTATTTTTTAAAAACTCACATCAGAAGTTATTAAGAAAAATTGCCATATCAAAGTCTGGCTGTAGGATGCAGCTGGGCAGTTCTCACATTATTATAGAATAAAAAGGCATTAGTTCTGTCAGTTTCTTTTAAAGTTAAGTTTAGCAGTTACTTATAGAACTAAGTATTCATCTACCCTACGACAGCAGTTGCCCATCTACATATTTACTTAAGAGAAATGGAAAATTATGTCCACAAAAAATATGTGCATACGTCCACAAAAAGACTTGCTCAAACAGCTCTTTACATAATAACCAAAAACTGAAAACAATCCAAATGTCCATCAACAGGAGACTAGATAAACAAATGGTGGTATATTTATACAATGAAATATTATTCAAATTTTTTTACTTTATTTATTTATTTATTTATTTATTTATTTATTTATTTATTTATGTTTAGAGAGAGAGAGTATGCAGTGGGGGCAGAGGGAGAGAGAGAATCTTAAGCAACACAGGGCTCTATCTCATAGCCCTGAGCTGAAATCAAGAGTCAGACACTCAACAAACTGAGCCACCCAGGCTCCCCTCAGATTTTTTAAATTAGCTACTGATGCACATAAAAATGTGAATGAATCTTAAAACTTTATATTTAGCAAAAGAAGCCAGATACAGATTATGCATTACATAATTCCATTTATATGAAGGTTCAAAAGAATTTGAATTTAATCTGTAGTGATTGAAATCGAGCAGTGATTGCCTATGGGTAAGGGAATTTACTGGAAATGAGCACAAGGGAATTTTCTGGAGTGACAAATATTTATCACCTCAATTGTCGTTGTGGTCACATGGGGTGTATATTTATCAGAAGTCAACAAATCAGACACGGAAGGTCTGTTCATTTCTCCATATTTAAATTTTACCTCAAAAGGACATTAAGCTTTGAATGTTACATATTAAATGTAAAAGAAATGAAATATTTTATTCTGGCAAATGAACATCTTTCAGCCTCTAATCTCAAATGAAAAAAAATTTCTCTGCTGTATTTGGCTCATTACAAAGGTATTTTTCAGGCAGCCTTTTAAGAGAGAAGGTACCTGGGGAAATTATGTATTGATGCACTATGGCTTATTTGAAAAGGCATACAAAAGCTTGGTACATTCACTAAAATTTATAGTAAATAATAGATTCAAGAGTGTTTCATTGTTGGCATAAATCACTGGACATGATCTGCTGTCATCAAAGTTCTCAGCTAGTCATGAAATGGAAATGCATAAGCAAACTATATACATGTTTACTCAACAGTAAAAGCTAAAAGCAACACAGAAGAAAATCAGCATAAGAGAGAAGAAACTCAGAAGGCCTAAAACCTTTAGTTTTATAGAGTAGTTGAAAGAACTGTTCTCCAAGTGGAAAATAGTTGGTAAAATATAATGAAGACAACATAGTAGGTAGAATTCATTGTAAACATTCTCTTCAAGAGTTAACACAGTTAACTAAGAACAAAATCTAAAGGCAAAATACAAGATACTGGGTAGGTCCGCATGTGACCCTGTGTTGTATAAAGGAAGCTACTCTAAAACTGGAATCTGGCCTATTCCAACACCCTTCCCCACCTCCAACTGTACACATAAACATAAACACACACACACACACACACACAGGCATGCAAGGCTTATTAGGCATTTCCAGATCCAGACAGGAAATTTAGTGACTGCCTATTGAAAAATGAAAATGGGGGGCGCCTGGGTGGCTCAGATGGTTAAGCGTCTGCCTTCGGCTCAGGTCATGATCTCAGGGTCCTGGGATTGAGTCCCACATCAGGCTCCCTGTTCCTTGGGGAGCCTGCTTCTCCCTCTGCCTCTCTCTCTCTCTCATGAATAAATAAATAAAATCTTCAAAAAAATTTAAAAAAAAAATTTTTTTTTAATGAAAATGGGTATAAAAGGCCCCAACTTTCTTAGCAAGAGAAATAAAATTAAGCCCCACAGTATACTTTGAACCTAATATCTTGCTGCAGTCAAAAAGCACTTCAAATATTATTTGTTAGTGATGACTTGTGTCTGTTGCTAAGGACTAGGTTGATGTTATTTTTTCAAGATTCATCACTCTGTGCCACTCTGGATGACAATGGATATAGAGTATAGGCCCCAGAGGAGACGATTAGGGCCAGTGGACAGAAGTTAGGAGCCACCAACATCAGTGCAAGATGAGGAAGACATTCTCACACTCAGAGAATGAGCTGCCTTAGATCGCCATGAATTCCTGAGTCAAACCTAACCCATATGACACAACTTGCAGGACTGTTGCAGAGGCAAGAAGTGTAGTGGTTGGGACACCTGGGTGGCTCAGTTGGTTAAGCCACTGCCTTCGGCTCAGGTCATGATCCTGGAGTCCCGGGATCAAGTCCCACATCGGGCTCCCTGCTCGGCGGGGAGTCTGCTTCTCCCTCTGACCCTCCTCCCTCTCATGCTCTCTGTCTCTCATTCTCTCTCTCTCAAATAAATAAATAAAATCTAAAAAAAAAAAAAAGAAGTGTAGTGGTTAAGAGCATGTTCTTTGGAGTGACAGGGTCCTCTGTTTAAATTTGGCCAAGAAACGGAATTTACAACTCCAAATGTTGTTGTCCTCATCTTGTAGGATTCTGGTGTGGATTAAACGAGATGGTATGTGTTGAAGGCTAACCACAATGCGTGACACGGGTAAGTAGTCAGGAGTGTAATGATCAGAGGGAATGAATTCCTTACCTGAAGGAGGACCAGCAGGTGAGGAGATGAGGCTACACATCTGATATCCAGGCCAATTCCAAGAATACATGAATCAGTGAAACAATGCCTTGCAGATGAAGTACATATTTTGAAGACTGATAGGAAGTGGGTTTTTTATTAGCTTATGAATAACATTTTATACATCAAAAAATAAAGAGATATGGTTATTTTATTTAGAAAGAATTACGCGAGCATGGTCATTGTTTAACTGTAAGAACTTATCTTCTTGTCTTCAATTTACTGAAAACAGAAGTTTGCCCAAGGTCGTATCGGACAGAGGTTAAATAGCTAAAGGATTCTAAACGTGCAGTTTTCATATAGTCAAACCTATGCATCCAGTGACAAAGACCAGTACAGCCAGAGGGCTAAGTGGCTTACAAAAGGACTACAAAGAGGCCAAACGGAGCAGAAGGGTTTCATGAGGAGCCAACTTGGCCTCGAGGACACTTCTGCAGAGCTTGCCTTCAGCCTCAGGACGCTCAGCATAGCCTCTCCTGGAACACCAGGACAAATGATTTGCCTGCTCTCGGCTTTGGGTTCTCCATGAGAAAATTGACTTGACAAGACCACTCTAGTTGCCTAAGGATGGATTTCATAAATCACAGGCTAATGTTGCTAGATTTTATCTTCTTCTCCATTGTTCTCTCTCTTTAAACACTCTGTGTTTCAACACTGTTTCAGTATTTCTGACTATGTTTGGGATCAAATCTTAGTACCATCTCATTTCACTTTTATCAAGGAAGATATGACTTCAAGCTGAATTGATATGAGGAATCTGAAGTGATAACTAGAAGAGGTAAGAGAACCCACATGAGGGCACACAGAAAATCCTGTGCCCTCAAATTTAAGATTAAGAAGGAGGGAGAAATTTAAAGAATTAAATATATGGGATCAGTTCATTATTTACTCAATAAAGATTTGTTGAGTGTTTAAGCACTATTAAGCCAAGTACTCTTCTGTAGATAGTACATTCTGTAGAATGTAGTTTACATTCTAGCTGAGGACAACAGATCATAAATAACAAACATAAATAATTAAACCACACAGAGTATAATGTAGTAAGATACTCTGCCCCTATGGGGGAAAAAGTAGAGAAGGGTGAGGGAGACTGGGACGGGGACGGTCAGATTTGGGTGGGGTTAAGAATTCCAGTCAAGGCAAAGCCCACTGAGAAGGGAATTAAACAGACATTTGGTCAAAGTTTCAGTCCTCAGTAGGAAATCATTCCCTGAATAGCCAAAAAGAGATGAAAATTATAAGATAGGTGTTTTGTCATAAGAATTGTGGCTATAAATACATACCTACATATATTTTTCTCTCAATAAAACAAAGCTTTTGCTGTAAGCATTTTGACCTAAATGCTCTTTTATGAGTTATATTTTTAATCTGATGTTTTCAACCTGACCTTTTATTAACGATACTTGTTACATCACGGATTGACCTAAAAATACGAAATTTTAGTATCAGTTAACGTTTGATTTTTAAGAAAATCTGCTATGCAGAAGTAGATGACATAAACATTCAGTCTACACACTGAACCTCTACTAGACACTGTGGATACAGCAATTTGAAATATACAGTCAATGACCTCAAAGACTTTACAATCTAGTACTTTTAATTGTTGATACTTATTTGTTATATTTGTTACCACACCAGGCACTGATCCAAGTGTTTTATATATATTAACTCACCTTGCCTTCAGGACAAGATTATAAGGTTGGTCCTATTATTAGCCCCTTGTTTTGATGAGGAAACTGAGGCCCGGAGTAGTTCAGGGACTTGCTCAAGGCAACAAAGCTAGTTAGTGGAAGAGCCAGGCAGTGTAACTCTAGAGCTTGCTCTCCTCCACTCCTCTAAGAAGATATAGATCAGTTAACAAACACATTCAGATTGATGATTCTGAGATCTGACTAAAATGGGGCAGATGTCAGCTTCTTCTTTCAAATTCATGTGCCAATTTTTTTTTAAGATTTTATTTATTCATTTTGAGAGAGAGAGAATGAGAGATAGAGAGCACATGAGAGGGGGGAGGGTCAGAGGGAGAAACAGACTCCCCGCTGATCTGCTCACCAAATAACGAATTAGAACTTTTTTATAATGGCAGAGCAGACATAATTAAAGATTATTAAGTCTTGGATAAAGAATTTATAGAAATAATAAATTAAAACAATTTATTCAGTTGACATTATCTTATTCCTTGTTGCAATCTGCTATTTAAACTGTGTTATTGGTTGCTGTTCCATAGAAGAAAATCTCATATAAAAAGAAATTCCGAGTTGCCACATTTGTCATATATATTTGTGCGTTATTCAACACTTGTCATCAGATAAGAGATAAAACCAGAAGCAATATTTTTAAAGATTTTTTATTTATTTATTTGACAGAGAGATAGAGAGAGCGCACAGATAGGCAGAGTGTCAGGCAGAGGGAGAGGGAGAAGCAGGCTCTCGGCTGAGCAGGAAGCCCGATGCGGGGCTTAATCCCAGGACCCTGAGATCATGACCTGAGCGGAAGGCAGCCGCTCAATCGACTGAGCCACCCAGGAGCCCCTGGAAGCAATATTTTTAAAATAAGCTTCACAGACTTTTTTTTAAGAGTGTATTACGTATGTTTTCATAGTAATATCCAATGTGTTTAGGAGTCAGACTTCTGACAGCCTGAACCATCCAGAATACATCACTAAATTCAGTAAAAGAGGCTGTCCAAAGACCAAGCACTTTGTTCCACAGGTCAGGTGTGTCCCGCAAGTAACTCTCTTGGTGGAGAAAACAAGAAAGTATTAGAAGCCAGTGTACTGAGGAGGCAAAAACAACCAAAGAGAAAGAACAATAAAATAAACTTTAAAAGGCTGGTAAAAAGTGTACCTGGGTGGCTCAGGCAGTTAAGTGTTTGACTCTTGATTTCGGCTCAGGTCATAATCTCTGGGTCATGATCTCTGGGTCATGAGATGGAGCCCTGAGTCAGGCTCCATGCTGAGCATAGAGCCTGCTTAAGACAAACCAAATCATTGTTCTTTGTTGTGATAAACCCAGAACGAATTAATCACCAACTTGCCACCCTTTGATACCCACAGCTTTGAGATGATCCATCTGTTTTAGCCTTTTAATTAAAAAGTGAAAGGAACTTCTCCCCCAACGCATCTGGACTTCCAGAATGGGAACCAGACACAGAGCAGCTAGCAGGAAGAAGCAGAGGCTTCCATGGGGCAGCCTTGGGACAGTAAGGACAGCTGAGGGCACTTAAACCCACCTCTCATGTCAGCACTGTGAAGAGGTCTGGGAGAAGGGAGGGATGAAGACAGGTTTAAGAGAATGCATGCTTGTCTCAGTTTTCTATTGCTGCCCTAACAAATGACCACAAAGGTGGTGGCTTAAAAGGTACATTTATAACCTTAGAGTTTTCTAAAGGCCAGAGATCTCACCAGGCTAAAATCAAGGGGTCACGTTTCCTTCTATAAGCTCTAGGATCCACTTCCTTGCCTTTCCCAGCTTCTAGAGGCTGCCCACATCCAGTGGCTCATGCCCCTTCCTCCACCTTCAAAGCCACCAAAGGTAAGTCAAATGTTTCCATGTGCAAGGACTCCTGTGATAAGGGTGGGTCCACCCAGATGATCCACGACACTCTCCGCATGTCAACTTCAAGTTCCATCAGACTTTTATTTATTTATTTTTTGCAATCATATCTGCAAAGTTCCTTCTGCCACATTATATAACATATTCCCAGATTCCAGGGATTAGGACTTGGACGTCTTTGTGGGTAAGGGAAAACATTATTCTGCCTACCACAGGGCTGTAGGTAGGAGGTGACTTGGCAAGAAGTTATCACTGTTTTCTTCCACTCTTGCTCCCCTCAGTCAGCTTTCCACAGTCAAAGCGCTTGAAAAAACACTGATCGCATTGTGTCTCTCTCTTACTCAAATTCCTTCAATGGTTTCTTGATGTGCTGAGTAAATCCCACCCTCCCTATCACAACCAACAAGGGTCTACATACTTTAGCCCTGTGTATTTGAAACTTTTAACACTGGTATCCATAGTAACAGATCCATTTTAAAATCATAGCCTAGCATGTATGTGTGTGTACAGTTCCACGAACCAGTGCTTATCCTTACCATATACTTTGAAACTTTAAATTCTGACCCATTCTTCATTTAATTTATTTTTAATTCTGCTTGCAACCCTCTAGTGACTGGTGACTCTTGGTTTGCTTGGTTTGGAAAACTCGCACCTGGCCCTACCTTTCAGGCTGTGGCTCCTACATGGTATCATGCTCTCTCAGACCTAGACACACCCTATCCTCCTCCTATTTCCTCCTCCTATCTCAGGACAACCACTGATGTAAATGTTTTCCCTGGAACTTCTCAGGGCCCGCTCCCTCACCTCACCTGGGTTTCTGCTCCATTGTCCCCTCTCAAAGAGGCCTCCCCTGACCACCCCATCTCTACTAACCCTTCCCCCACCCCCAGCATCCTTTTCTATCTCTTATCTTTAGTTTTTTTACATGATCTATTTTTTTAATTTATATATAATTTTTTTTTAGTTTTTATTCACAACCCTTATTACTGATTTGCATATTATTTCTGATTCTTCTCTCCCGCTAGAAGGAAAGGTCCAGTAGGACTGTCTTGTTCACAATACTAGTGATAATAGGGCTACCTAATACACAGAAAACACTCAAATATTTGTCATGGAATGAATGAATAAAGTATGAATGACCCTCTAAATATAGTCTTAAGTCTACCAATCCATTGTCTTAGGTCTACCAATCCATTTATGAATAAATGGATTGGTAGACCTAAGACTATATGGGTTATTGCACGAAATTTTAAGTATTATTACAGTTCATATAATTAACTACAAACACTGGTAATTATCATTTTTTGATTATCTATGCCACGCCAGACACTAGGCAGGGCCTCTTAAATAAGTTATTTCTAGTTGCCACAACAGTTCTGTGAGGCAGTTATTTTTACAGATAGGGAAACTGAGGTTCAGAGAAGTTGGGTTTCTGGTCCAGGGTTAATATGGCCTGTAAGGCATTGTTCTAAGCGTTTTAAATGGGGGCACTGTTATTATTCCCATTTTACAGACCGGGAAATTCAGGCATAGGACTTGCTCAAAGTCAAACAGCTAGTAAGTGGTGGCACCAGAAATCCAACACAGGCAGTCTGGGACCAGAGTCAGTTCATGACCTACACACTCCTGATGCTCCAAGTGGATCCAAGCACCACCAGCAGCACCCGGGGGCTTTACTAGAAATGCAGAATCATGCCCCGTCCCAGGCCTGCAGTCCACTAAGATCCCCAGGTGATTTATGGACGCAATCAAGTTGAAAAGCTTTGCTCTAAACCATACTGTTTCTCAGGTAGACAAGCAGAGATGGGCAGAAATAATTTAATGACAGTAGAACCACCACACAAATAATATTTGACTGGAAGTATTAAATGTAATTTTATATGAATTTAATATAAGTAAAATAATCTGAAATAAGGGCGCCTGGGTGGCTCAGTCGGTTAAGCGACTGCCTTCGGCTCAGGTCATGATCCTGGAGTCCCGGGATCGAGTCCCACATCGGGCTCCCTGCTCGGCGGGGAGTCTGCTTCTCCCTCTGACCCTCCTCCCTCTTGTGCTCTCTGTCTCTCATTCTCTCTCTCGCAAATAAATAAAATCTTTAAAAAAAATAATAATAATCTGAAATAAAACAAAAGGAAATTGCAGAACTTCTGGTACATGACTCTTCACTCCCAAAATATCATATTCCATTAGGTAAGAAAAAAATATTACAAAGTTCATTAAAAGATTGGAACCATTATATTTTCTACTATACTACTTTATATTTTATATACTACATTATATTTTCTACTACTACTTATATTTTACCTACTCTAGAAATGGTATGCAGGATAGATTTGAGACAGAGTGGTGGGGATGGAGGGGAGCCTATTTGGAGGCTGGAGAAGAGATACAGACTTTAAAAGTTATTTAGAGGTAAAACAAAGAGGACTATAGGTAGATGGATTAGCTCAGCATATCAGATTCCTAGCTCTGAGAACCAGTATTTAGATTGAGATCTGGCAATTCCCAAGGAAGAGAACTGGGGGAAGATGTAGGTCCCAGGAGCTCATTCTGGGTCTGACTGACAGGAGGAGAACAACATGGGGGCCAAACAGTAATAAGCAGACCATTAAGACTGCATGTCAAGGAAAATTTAATTCCAAACCATGCCAAAAGACAAATCAAAACTATTAATATAAAGCCTGCTCTCTAGCCCTGTCTAGGACTGGAGTAAATCTGAGTTTGTTTCTAAAGACTGTTATTTGATTTTGTTTATATGGAATGAGAAAGCAACAGGTGGGGAGAAACTAGAAAAAAACAGTAAATGACAAAAAGCTTCCTTCAGGACTTTTGAAAACATAATAAAATAAAATCTTTTTAAAAATGCATCCCTTAATTGGCCTCTAATTTTTATATGCACCCTGACATCATCTTGTTGTTTACCTTGGTGATCCAATGATAGATTTTATATTCTTCCCCAAGATGTTCTCCAATTTTTTCCCTGACAACACATTAGTGGAAAGAACACGGACTGCAGGGGTCAAAAGACCTGACTTCCAGGGCTGGCTATGCCACAGATTAGCCACATGACCTAGAAACCAAGCCACTTCTCCTGTCCACATCCCTGTTTCTTCACTAGGAAAATAAAAAACACAGAGTGACTTCTGAGGATTAATTAAGGTAATGAACATGACAGTACCTGGTACCAAGCCTGGCACACAGTAGGTGCTCTATGAATGTTTATTCGATTTAGCTCAAGCTTGGGATGCATGTGGAATAGGGGAGGGGGAGGAGATGAGAAAGGATCACAAAAAAAACGTTTTATGTCAAACTAAGGCATTAACGGGCATTCATCTAAGAATTTTAAGAAGGAAAGAAACAGATTTTCTTGCAGGGGCCAAGCTAGAGCAAGGAAATCAGTTAGGAAATATGATAATCCAAGTAAGAAATAATGAGCTGAGGCAGTGCAGTGGTAACAAGACTGAAAAGAAAGGACAATTTCTTTAGATATTCAGGAAGATGGTTAATTAGCAGTGAAAGGGAAGGAGAAAGAAGAGTCTAGGAGACTCCCAATTTCTGGCCTGAAGTACTGAATCCAGGTCCTATTCAAAAGGAACATAGGAGGAGTAGCAAGTATAAAAAGGAAGATAAGGAAATCACCCACTGGGCATTCACTCGTTGAATGATTCCTATCATTCAACAAATATTTGTGGAATGCCTACAATATAAGAGCATGAAGCATATAGCAATGAACATACAGAGATGGTCCTTCCCTTTATGGAGCTTACGTTGCAGCGAAGAGTGAACTACATAGAAAGTATTCAAGGAAAGTGATCCAGGGAGAGACAGTAGCGTATGTGAAAGTCTTGAGGATGAAAAAAATATCACCTTCAAGGATGTAAAGGAGTTTCAGGCTCAAGTAAGGAGAGTGAGGCACAAAATCAGGATGGAGGCATTTTCTAGATCATATAGGTCCTGGCAGACTATTTTAAAGAGGTGGGCTTTATCTTTATAGTTTGTGAAACCATTGGTGAATTTTGAACCGTAAACTGAGATATGGTCAGATTCACATTTGGAAATTTCACTCTTACTGCAGTGTAGAGAATGCTTTAAGGATATCCACGTATCAGGGCGCCTGGGTGGCTCAGTCAGTTAAGTGTCTGCCTTCCGCTCAGGTCATGATCCCAGGGTCCTGGGATCGAGTCCCACATCAGGCTCCCTGCTCAGCAGGGGCCTGCTTCTCCCTCTCCCTCTGTCTGCCGCTCTGCCTACTTGTGCTCTCTATCTCTCTGTCTAAATAAATAAAATCTTTAAAAAAAAAAAAAAGGATATCCACATATCAGACTAGAAGTTCTGAAAAGCCCACTTGCCACTGTATATCCAGATATTGGAAAAAACATAATGCAAACATACACTTAATGCATTGCTGGGCTAACAGGAAAGAAAGAGAAATCCCCAAATCCCATGAAAAATAACAATATGCTGAAACCAATGGTAGGCAAACTCTGAAGCCAGAGATGCCCTGGGGATGAATGTTAATAACACAAAACTAGAGCTTTGGGAACTAATGGCTATGTGGGAGAACAGGAGTTTAAACCCTGGGTCCATTGAAAGTCCACCGAAACCTTGGGTCCAAACTGTAACTTTGGAGTTACCTTTTCTACCAGATAGAAATTATTTGCATCTCTATCAAGTAACTTTTTCATATAACCAATTTTCTACAAATAAACATGAAAGTGGGGGCATTAAGTTTAAAATATCTATACTCGGTGAAAAAGTGAGCTAGAAGAAAATCCATCTACCTTCAAAGGAAAAGATAAGGAGACCTATTTATCCCAGCTGCAGGTAAGAACCATGACTCTCTACAAATATAGATTGCACTTGCATCAAAGATTTACTTAATTGATTAATAAGAGGGCCAGCAGGATGGACCCAGGTGGAATATGATTGCTATGTTAGTTGATATCCTACAAGGCAATAAAACTGTAACTCTGGGGTTACCTTTTCTACCACACAGAACTCATTAGCATCTCTACCAAATAACTCTTCTTTATATTTTTTCTACAAATATATAAAATACATATATAATTTTCTACAAATAAACATGTAATTTCATGGAGTCTGAGCCTCAATTAATAATAAGTCAAACAAAGGTATGTTCCCCCAGAGTTACACTGTCCAATGTAGGAGCCACTACACACCTGTGGCTATATAAATTTTAACTTAAATTAATTAAAATTAATCTTAATCTCAGGAAACAAACTGAGGGTTGCTGGAGTGGTGGGAGGTGGGAGGGATGGGGTGGCTGGGTGATAGACATGGGGAGGGTATGTGCTATGGTGAGCGCTGTGAATTGTGTAAGACTGTTGAATCACAGACCTGTACCTCTGAAACAAATAATACATTACATGTTAAAAAAAAAAAAAAAAGATAGTAGGAAGGGAAAAATGAAGGGGGGGAATCGGAGGAGGAGACAAACCATGAAAGATTATGGACTCTGAGAAAAACTGAGGGTTCTAGAGGGGAGAGGGGTGGGGGGATGGGTTAGCCTGGTGATGGGTATTAAGGAGGGCACGTGTTACATGGAGCACTGGGTGTTACACGCAAACAATGAATCATGGAACACTACATCAAAAACTAATGATGTAATGTATGGCGATTAACATAACATAATAGGGCACCTGGGTGGCTCAGTTGGTTAAGCGACTGCCTTCAGCTTAGGTCATGATCCTGGAGTCCCGGGATTGAGTCCCACATCGGGCTCCCCGCTCAGTGGGGATCTGCTTCTCCCTCTGACCCTCTCCCCTCTCATGCTCTCTCTCATTCTCTCTCTCTCAAATAAATAAATAAAATCTTAAAAAAAATAACATAATAAAAGAAAAAAAATTAATTGAATTAAATAAAATTTAAAAGTAAAATTAAAATTCAGTCCCTCAGTTGCATTCATCACCTTTCAAGTGTTCAGTAGCCGTGAGTGGCCAATGGTTTCCAAAAGGACCACTGCAGATTTATAGACATTCCTATCACCACAGAGAGTTCTGGGCTGGGCTGCCCTAGAGAACTAAATCACCCTTGGGTAGGCTTCATAGACAATGCTCCAGTAGGACACTGAAAGAACATGTCGTCATCCTTTTATCTTATTTCCAAGTTTTGGATAATTTTTCTTAACAATGGAAATATTAATAATGACAATTTTGGAGACCCTGAGAATTTATCATCTTATATTTGTTTCTGCTTTCTTTCAGGCCTCGATGTCATAGCACCCTCACTGTAAGGTGGTACTCTAAGTTGAGAAGTTAAAGTGACCCCTGGTTGGTAGTACACAGTGGGGTCTGGCAGAAACCACATTATTCTTTTTGGAATTTTATTTTTTAAACAACCTTATTGAGGTATTATTAACATACAAAAAGCTGAACCTATTTAATGTATATAATTTGGTGAGTTTGGGGGAAAGCCTATACCCATGAAAACATCACCACAATCTATTCCATAAACACATCTATCACCTCTAAAAGTTTCCCTCTGCCCTCTTTATTTATGGTTGTTATTTTTGTGTGTGTGACAAGAACACTGAACATAAGATCTGAGCAAATTTTAAAATATACAATTTTTGAAGGATACAATACAGTACTCTTACCTCACTGGACAATTTCACGTGCACCACCTTATTTTATTCTCTAGTCCAAGGACACGGTGAAAATCTCCTAATAAAGTTCTTGTGCCACTCTTTTGGCATACAGTATGTTACCTGAAAATTTATTGATATGAATTTTTTCCATAAAGTTTCCAGGAAGCACAAGGACTTCTGGGCAACACATAAAATTAATGATAATACCTAACATATGTTACATGATTTATAGTTTATAAAATGCTTTTAGGAACAAGAGATACAGCTATTCTCTCTTCTAGGAAAGCTTGATTATCTAGCATCAACTCTTTAGAGAAGTCTCACATGGCCTCCTCTACCTGTTGCCTCCCAGAAGAACTGTCCAATGAATGACCAAATCAACAATACCTCTTCCCCTTGGATTTCTTGTACAGATTAGGCATTCTATCTCCTCTATTTAAAGACCGTTTCCTTTTCCACGCATACCTCTCTATTCCAGTATAAAAGGAAATAGAGACGAATTCTCTTTCCACAGCTTGTAAGTTGCGTGACTCTATGCAATAACTGACGCTCAGTTTCTTAACCTGGAAAATTAGGAATAGAAACATCTACCTCAGAATTGCTCTGAGGGCCAAATAACATAAAGATTTGTTTATACTCACATGGATTTTATTATGTTTTTTATCCTCCTTACCATCCTCAACTTATCCATTCTCCAAAAACAGAAAAGTCCTTCCATGGGATCATCCTTTTAGATTTAGGCATATTATTTTTCAGTTTACACATAAACAGAGTTGTTGCTTTTGAGGATTTTTAAACTACTATTTTGATATCTTTTTTGTTATTAGTACTAATATTATTATTATATTATAGTTGTAGTACATGATCGGTATGATAGGTATTCTTTGGAATATATTAAGACTTCATTTTGGACTAAGTATGTGGTTAGTATTTATAAACATTTCATTTGCACTTAGAGAGAATATCATGTTTTTCTACTTATCTATTTCAGAAGAAGTCTATTAATCACCCACTATGACTACGAACTTTTATCAGTTACAGTTGTATTTCTGTCAGTTTTTAGTTTATATATTTATATATTTTGAAACTATGTTATGAAGTGAACTGCATCTAATAATTCAGTGCATTGGCTATGCTTCTATATCGGGATAGCCTCCTGGTAAACACTCTCTTTTATCCACAATTATGCCTTTCATTCCTAATATTGTTCTATGAGTTAAAATCTTATTTAGTTTGAGATTAATATTGTTATACCAGGTTTCTTTTAGTTCCTATTTGTCTGATATGTGCTTTTCCCAACTCTTTACTTTCTGGCAGGCTTTAGCTATGTCTCTTAAAAGGAGGAAAAAAACATCTTCCTTTCAATCTGAGATTTTTGTCTTTCAGCAGACAAACTGAATCTATTTACACTTATTATGATTATTGATATTCCTGCCTTTATTTATTTCATCTGATTCTGCCTTCTCCCCAATTTGAATTGGATCTCAATCACAAAGAGTTAATCATATTTTTCATTTTACCGCAAATTTTCACTAGTTGTATACAATTTTTGTTTTTGTCCCATTTCCCTCCTTCATGTATCACCCATCTCCCGTGATTAGAGCCCATCATTAATAAGCCTAATGTGAGGGGCACCTGGGTGGCTCAGTCAATTAGGTGTCTGCCTTTGGCTCAGGTCATGATCCCAGGGTCCTGGGATGAAACCCCATGGCAGGCAGGCTCCCTGCTCAGCGGGAAGTCTGCTTCTCCCTCTCCCTCTGTCTCTCCCCCTGTACCCCCACCCCACTCGTGCTCTCCCTCTCTCTCTCAAATAAATAAATAAAATCTTTTAAAAAATAAGCCTAATGTGATTATAAAATATATAGCTGTGTTTTGAATAGGTACATTTTCAGTTTACATAAATAGCATTATATACTAACTTTCATTCTGTTTCTTGAATGTTTCACTCAACATTGTTTTTAAGATTTATCTATGTGGCTGTATGTACATCTAGTTTTTTATTCTAAATACTATGTATCATT
Organism: Mirounga leonina; assembly: GCF_011800145.1. NCBI lineage: Eukaryota > Metazoa > Chordata > Mammalia > Carnivora > Phocidae > Mirounga > Mirounga leonina. Next base: position 26,347,178 of record NW_023270305.1, read on the forward strand.
TCATAATATGCAACCATTGAATTTAGCCATACAAGCTTGGGGACCCCAGGTGTCCTCCACTTTCTGCTTCCACCAACAACACGCGAAGAACATTTTCATGTGTGTCCTCTTATAAACTAGAGTAAGAATTTCTCTGAGTTTTGGCATTACCAGGTAAATCAAAATTTGCATTGTAACTTCACTAAGAACTGACTGTGAATTATTTTCTAGAATGGCTGGGAACTTTGAACTTGCCCCACTAGTACATGAAAGCTTGTCTCTCTGTTAACACTCTGTGTTAGCCACCTGTCTAGTTTTTACAATTTGATTGATGTAAAATAATATCTTATTATTGTCTTCTTTTATAATTCTCTGATTATTAGTAACTTTGAGCATTCTCTCTTTGTATATTTATGGTCATTCAGAATTCTTCTGTAAGTTGCTTATTCATGTATGTTGCCTATTTTTCTACTGGATTTCCCAAATCTTCTCACTGGTTTGGAGTTTTTATACATTCTAGATATTAACTTCTTGACAATTTTAGACCTCACCAATAAATTTTTCCAGTCTTTCACCTGTATAATTTTGTCTATACTGTCCTTGGTGCGACAATCTATCAATTGATCTTACAGGGTTTTTGCTTTCAGGAGCTTTCCGAAAAGGTCTTTTTAACCCGAGACGAACAGAAATATTCCCTTACATTTTCCTCTATTCGTTTTATAGTTCTATCTATACTTCTACCTATAGTTCTTTAAGCCATCCGGAGTGCAAGGATCCAGCTTTACCTTTTTCATGTGGTGTACTAGAATAATTTTCCCACACCTACAAAACAAATGAAAACCTCGCTGGAATCCTGACTATGACTGTGTTGCATGTATAGAATAATTTGAGGAAAATCGACATCTTTGCAACAGTAGTTTGAACTCTCCTTGCACATGCTATCTTTCCTCATTCATTGAAGTCTCCTTCGATGTCCTTTACTATAACCTGAATTTCTTCTCTATAAAAATCTTACGCATATTTTTGTAAGTTGTTAGATATTTCATCAAGTTAGCTGCTACTGCAAATAGTAGTACATTTTCTCTTATATTTTATTTTATACTTATCACTGCTATATGACAACCTTGCTAAACTCTACTTTTGTTATAATAGATTTCTGCTGATTGTGTTGGTTTTCTAGGGATACAGTTAAATCAACTATAGATAAAGACAGGTTTATCTTTTTCCTTATGCTTTTATGTCTCTTATGCCCTCTTGTCATATAATTTTGGTCAGAATATCCACTATGATAATAAACACTGGTGATGATAAAGGGCACAGTTGTCTTTTCACTAATTTAATGGAACTGTGTATAAAATTTTTCTATCACTATAATGTTCACTGTGGTGTTAGATATATAGACTTTATCAAGTTAAAGAAGTTTCTTTCTATTCCAGTTTACCTGGAATAGTTTTGATTATAAATATAAGTTGAACTTTATCAAAAAATGTTTTTCTTCATCTATTGAGATAATCATGATTATTCTGTCAGTATATAAGGGGAGTAGGTTGTATTAATTGATTTTCTGAGTTCGGACCATCTTACACTCCTCAGATAAATTCTATTAATCCCAGATTAATTCTAATTTATTGTTAGATTCAGGTAAAAAGTATTTTGTTTAGGATTTGTGCACTAGTGATCATAAATAAAACTGGTATTATTTTTTTATTGTGTAATTATCTCCCAATTTTAAAGTTTTACTAGGTTCAAGAAATGTAGTGAACAGCTTTTCTTCTTTTTCTAGCTATATTATAATTTGAATAAACTAGGATTATCAACTCTTGGAAAGTCTGGTAAAATTCATCCATGTAACCATCTGATCCCTTTGTTTCGATTTTTTTTCTTCTTTCTTTCCTATCATTGTCTGACAGAATTTAATTCCCTCTTCTCCTGCTACTGCTTTGATGACTTGATTTCCTTCTACTTTTTCCAGTTATTACCTTTACATTTTGAACACACATATATGACTTAACAAAGTCTGAAATTAATATTTATGTCATCCTCCTAAATAATATAGACTCCAATCTTCCTTGACACCAAACCCTCATTTTCCACAATATTACTGTGGCATGTTTTGCTTCCACTTTAAGGTCAATCAAATCAATTTTATTTTTATTGTCAGAGTTTATTCAAGTTTACCAATATGCTCAGCAATATCTTACCTCACTGCTGCTTTTTATTCTAACTCCCTCCTGGCCCCCTCTTGAAGTACGTTCCTTTTTTAGTTCTTTAGAGCAAAGGTCTTTAAATATTTTGTTTTTATTAATCTGAAAATGTCTATATTTTACCTTCGTTCCTGAATTATAGCTTAACTTAGTATAGAATTCTAAGTTAACAGATTTTCTTTCAAAGCCTTCAAGCTATTATTCCTTTTTCCTATGCAGTGTACTGTTGATGAGACATCCATAAGTAAGCAATTAGCCTTTTGTCTCTGGTTGCTTTTACAGTTTTGTCTATGCCTTAAATGATTCTGCGGTGTTCACTGTAGGATGTGTATATGTAAATGTATTTCATATTCTTTAGAACCTGAGTGCTTCTTCAATGTGGGGATTGATATATTTCTTCAGTTCTGGGGAAAAAATGTCAGGAATTATACCTTAAGTCATATCTTTTGTGATATATATAGATATAGATATAGATATATACACAATGGAATATTATGCAGCCATCCAAAAAAAAAAACGAAATCTTGCCATTTGCAATGACGTGGATGGAACTAGAGGGTATTATGCTAAGCGAAATAAGTCAATCAGAGAAAGACATGTATCATATGATCTCACTGATATGAGGACTTCTTAATCTCAGGAAACAAACTGAGGGTTGCTGGAGTGGTGGGGGGTGGGAGGGATGGGGTGGCTGGGTGATAGACATTGGGGAGGGTATGTGCTATGGTGAGCGCTGTGAATTGTGTAATACTGATGAATCACACACCTGTACTTCTGAAATAAATAATACACTATACATTAAAAAAAAGAAGAAGAAGAAGAAGATAGTAGGAAAGGAAAAATGAAGGGGGGGAATCGGAGGGGGAGACAAACCATGAGAGACTATGGACTCTGAAAAACAAACTGAGGGTTCTAGAGGGGAGGGAGGTGGGGGGATGGATTAGGCTGGTGATGGGTATTAAAGAGGGCACTTACTGAATGGAACACTGGATGTTATACGCAAAAAATGAATCATGGAACACTACATCAAAAACTAATGATGTATGGTGATTAACATAATAAAATTTTTTTTAAAAAGCCCTATCTTTTTATTTTCACTATTAAGTTTATGTTGGGCCTTCTCATTCTCTCCTCCAGGTTCCTTAGCCATTTTTCCATACTTTCTGTCTTTCTATCATTTTTATCTTTTGAGTCAGTGCACTAGGTGACTTCCTCAGATCCATCTTCCACTCCATTAATTTTCTCTTTGTTCTACCTAATATACTATTTAAGGCATGTATCAAATTTATAATTTTAAAGATTTGTTTATTTATTTTGAGAGAGAGTGAGAGAGTGTGAGCAGGGGGAAGCGCCAGAGGGAGAGGGAAAGAGAGAATCTCAAGCAGACTCCCCAATGAGCATGGAGCCCGACGCAGGGCTCTATCTCATGACCCTGAGATCATGACCTGAGCTGAAATTAAGAGCTGGACACTTAACCAACTAAGCCACCCAGGCACCCCTGAAATTTATAATTTTAATCACTACTTTTTTTATTTTTAGAAGTTCCACTTGACTTTTTTCTAATCTACATGTTCTTTTTCTATACCATCTGTTCATTTACTTTGGTTTCTATTCCTTCATTAAGCTTTATAAGCCCTTTAAATACACTTACTATATAAAATCTTTCAGATCGTTCTACTTCCTCTACCTAATGGAGTACTAATTCTCCTATATCTTGCATCAGTTAATTTTCTCTCCTGATGCCTAATTTTCTCACATAATTTATAATTTTCATTATGAGCTCACTTTCAATGAGGGTAGTATTTTCTAAGATGTCTCAAGGGCTCTGATTTATGGAATTATCCATATAGAGTGGTTTAACATTTGCTACTCTGAGGACTTCAAAAGTATTGGAACCAGGTAACTCCAGTGCTAAATAATAAAATAAGTTAATTTCGGGGCTTTGATTTCTTATAACTGACTTTACCTCACAGTCCCCGGCACCCAGAAAACTTCCTTGCTTCTTCCTTCGTTTTCCCCAGTCTCCTTTCCACGGATGGAGTAGTTATCCAGTCCTCCATGCTTTATGCAAGAGCCCCCTCCAATTCTTTGCAGCCTAAGTACGTATTTCCTGCTCTTCTGTGGCTCTGGCTTTAAGTTCTCTATTTTGCACTTAGTTGTTTCATTTTTTTTAAGATCAGCATTTATTATGTTGTTGTTGCTGTCATTGTGATCTAGCAGGTATCTGTGTTTGTAGCATTAGGGATACCAGTCTATGCCAGTTTGATCCACTTTGCTGCTAAAAGTTTCCGTTCAGGTGCCCTGTTATATGCAGGAGTTCAGATTCTTTCCTAATTCTCTTGTCCTCTTAGTGCTCAAACCCAGTCTTGATTTGAAATATCTCACTCACTTATTCCCAGCATTTACTCATCCAATTTAAAGGCATGCTTGGAGAAAAGCAAAGCCAAGTAGTCCAGGTGTTCTTTGAATTCTTCAATCTGAATTTCTATGTAATCTTCGGACTCTAGGTTTTTCCATTCCTTTAAGAAACTAATGTCATACAAAAGGACTGACTGCTCTTTTTTATGCAGAAATATATCTTCCTTGGCTCACTCAGTAATGCCTTCATTAGGTCTTATGCACAATTATTTGATATTTCCATTTCTCTTTCATGAGGTTGCCTGCCTAATTAAGAGCACTTCAAGACCTAGAATACAGGTGATGTGCTTTACAGAGGGCCCAATTAAATGACTGTTTTTGCTATTTCATTACAAACACCATCAGAAATAAAAATAAGGATCTAATCTGGCATGCAAAGGAAGCTCCGCTCTTTTCAATATTCCTCTAAAGTTATGATTCCCTTTGGTCAATAGAAGGTAACCTCCTCAAAGTAATATACAGTAGTCCCCTCTTTTCTGTAGGGGATACATTGCAAGACTCCTAGTGGAAGCCTGAAACCTCAGATAGTTCTGAGCACTATGTATACTATGTTTTTTCTTCTACATACATACCTATGATGAAGTTTAATTTTAAAATTAGGCACAATAAGAGACTAGCAACAATAACTCGTAATAAAATAGAACAATTATAACCATATATTGGAATAAAAGTTCTGTGAATGTGGTCTCTCTCAAATGGTCTTATTGCACCACACTCAGCCTTCTATGTCATGAGACAAAGCGAAGTGAACGACATAGGCATTGCGATGGAGCGTTAGACTACTACTGACCTTCTGCTGTCACGTCAGAAGGAGGATCATCTGCTTCCAGACTCTAACCTTGGAAAGTGAAACCATGGATAAGGGGAACTATTGTATTCAAAGTACTTGCAACTCAACATAGGCTCCTTTTGGATATTATTATATCCCATAAAGTCCTCTGTTAATATTCAGTAAGCGAGTGATAATTTTATGTTACTTATACTATATATTTTATATACATACATATATAATATATAATACCTCATTTTGAAAGCTGTATTCTATCCAACTACAAAAGTTAAGTTGGGCTGTTAACTAATAAGATAGGTAAGAAGAAGTATGAAATAAACAGATTACTCTATAAAACTAGTCTACTTCTTTTTAGGATGGTAATGGAAGACCGAATTTTAATAAAACATCCAGTGTTTTCATCTGCTATTTAATTATTCGCTCATCTTTAGCCTTCCCACTATTTTAGTAAGGTCATTTTTTAACAAATAATATGAATAAAGTGGGTTCATCTTCTCCAAATAAATAATTGCTATGTATTGTGGTAAGACCAAATATTATATTCATGAATAAGCTCTTTTCTTTTAAAAAAAATTCAGACGTCTTTTTTGTGTTCTTTAGCATTCTTTACCTCCTATTTTCCACTAATCAACATAGAAGGTGCAAGGCTGCACAGGAATTCTCAAGCTTTCTTACTTTGTAAGTGATGAATGCCTCACATAAGGATTGCCCCCACTCACATATCCTCCTACCTGTCCACATTTTAATAAGAATGTCAAGTGCCTACTCAGTAAAACGTACTACTGCCAACAAAGACTTCTAAGAGCAGCCCTTGGCCTCTGTTTTGTCCCAGCTAAAGTAGAAAAGGGACGAAATTCAAAGGCATAGTAAGATTCGTTCTGTGGGGTGGCATGGAAAAAGAAGAAAGATGGATATATCTCTATTCCTCCACTCTGCTCCATTGCCTCTCTCCACTCCATCTCTATATGCTCTCCCCTTTTCTGCGGCTGCAGGTCTATTCATAGTGACTGGAAGGATTAATGATGGATTGACTTTTGGCCCTCTACATGTCCCTCATTTATAAACTTTTAATGTTTACAAAGAAAAAGCAGATTCTTCAACTAAACACAGCAGAAATTATGCTGCTCCAATAAAACCCTGTCGTTCAATTATTCAATCTTTATGATCTTTCCAGAATAGTAGCTCCTCACATATATTTTCTAGTGGCAAAGAAATTCTCACTGTTGATTTAGCCGGTGAAAAGGATGACAGCTATCATAAATAACAGAGAAATCTTATATCATGGATCAACATACAAGATAATAGAAACTCCTCGTTTGAGCAACATGCCAGAATTCAACATCCAAATGATTTTTTGTCTCCTTCAAAGCAGTCAGCTCAGAATGTATCCTCACTTACTCTCACAGGCGATGCTAAATTTGCTCAGAACGTTCTGGAGCCTCTCAAGGGGTGCCTGGGTGGCTCAATCGTTTAAGCAGCCAACTCTTGAGCTCAGCTCAGGTCATGATCTAGGGGTCCTGGGATCAAGCCCTGCTTTGCGTCAGGCTCCCCGATGAGTGAGGAGCCTGCTTGAGGATTCTCCCTCCCCTCTACCCCCCAACCCTGCTTGCGTGTGCACACACACATGCACTCTCTCTCTCTAAATAAATAAATCTTTAAAAAAAAAAAAACATTCTGGAACCTCTCTTTCAGAACTGTCTTGAGGGTTTGGTACATGGTGCTTTGAAAAGCCTCTGTGGCAGCAAGTCATCATGGAAGAGCTGTTCTTATTCCATTCTGTTTTCAAGATATAAACATTACTTGGAGCCAATTGAAATAGGTGTTCAAGTTGAATAAAATAGTTGGGTTTGCACAAATACCAAGTAGTAAGACTGTGAGGTAATGGGACTAGTTTCCTAGTGTACCTTATAAACTGATCCTGAAGCTATGATGACTCTCAAAATTAGTTGAGAAAACAACAGCCTCATAGCAACAAAAATAAATTCTTTCATAGCAACCCCTTTGAAGGGCAACACTCCCTTCATTTAACAGTTTAAGCACTATTGCGTTTCTTGTGTGAAATTGCTTGTTGTTTATGACTCATATGTTCATCCTCCTTAAAAATATTTAAAGAGATTTGCTGAAGATATTTTTATGTTCAAGTTGTATCAGGTTTTTTTGTTTGTTTGCTTTCAAACTATGCTTGGACACTATTCAAAGAAGGTAAACGTTTTCTGGGGGAAATGCTAGGATGTAATCATTGGAGTTTTACTCACTTCAGAGTAGGTTTCCTTGGTCACAAAAAGCATGCACACATTTGTGCAATGTTCCCTTTCTTGTGGCACACAGATGGAGTGAAATAACAGGAGACACCGTGGACTTGGAATTAAGGGGTGTCACTTCTAGTCTTGGCTGATCGTTTGGGTAAGTGACTTAACAAATATCGGTCCCTTTTTCCATAAGTGATGCTTATCAGACTCTGAGGATTTGGGGAATTAAGTGAAGTGATTTTTGAAGGCTCTATGGAATGAAGTTGTAGCAGGAGACAGATCCCTAGAGCTCTGAATGGGAAAATCCAAAAATACTGGTGTGAACCGGTCATTAGAGTTCAGCTTCCTTTTAGCCTCTGACCCATTCACTGCACTCTTGGCCTTGGGGAAAACGCCAAAATGCTGGATGAGCACAAAGATCGTCAGAGCACCTGACTCAAAGGTCACAATGGAAAACCGGAAGCACAAAGGTTTTCTGCAATTGTGATTATAATCAGTGACCATAGTAAACGTGGCCACAAGAGACACTAGCTACTAAGTGAAGAAAGTATACATATGACATAGTACATAGCTTAATTTATCTACATATGCATTTTTTAAAATCTGGAAAGAGATATATATATATATGATATATCATATATATATATATCTTATATATATATATTCCACAAGGAAAAGAGGCCATCTGTGAGATGGAATTTTTTTCTTCTTTTTTGCTTATCTGTATTTTCTAATTTTTCTAAAGTGAACACACAGGAATATGAATAACTTCAATTCTCATAAAAATAAAACAGTCACTGTAAGTAGGATCACTGTGCAAAAGTGACACCAGAACACACGTCTGTTACCACTTGCCACCCTCCTTATTGGGCTGCACAAACCCAAGAAAACTATGGATTATCTTGCTTAGCAAAATTTTCCAATCGGTCCCTTGTCCATACAAACACTGATTAAAAGGCTCATCCATTACACTGAATTCAAGGTCACTTCTCTCTGTGCAACCGGAAAAACAATGCAAATAAGACACACAGCCTGCATTGCTCTCATCACTTATATCTGTCTGAGCTAATTAAAAGTAGGCTTTTTCCCATTGTCTTATACTCAGAAAAATTAAGGTTCTTATTTGTTCTCTTGTACTACCAAGAAGTAGCATACATATGAAGGTTGCCAACCTGAAAATATGGTTCATTTAAATCTTAGAAACTGGAACTACATTTAATTTCTCATTTTTCCATCTTTATTGTCATTCTTCAGTGCCAAAATGTTCTTTGGAGAGTACATAGAATGAAAGACCACATCCATTTTCAATAACTTACAGGAGAGGGTGACTCAATGAGCTTTTGCAAAGGGCACAGTGGAAGAGAAATACTTTTGAGTGAATTACTATGAAAAAAATTGTAGTATGTGAGAACTTCTGTTTGACAGTTTTTGACTAAAAAATTATGAGGTATCCATGTTATTTCTCAAGGTATTCATTTTCTTCAAATTAGACATTGGTTCAAATACTCTTTTTAAATGGCATTGCTTGTAGGTATGCTTTTTCTGGGGGGGGGGAAAAATGCCACTAAAGTATAGTCTGACATTATCATTGGCTTAATGGTGTCCATTAACTTTACATTCCAGAATTTAATGAAAAGGATTTTAGAAAACTTTCAAATCGGCATGGTGAGTGAGGAGGTGGGAGGGTGGGTGGAGGAAGTGGATATATGATGCATGCTGCTTCTGGATACTATTTTAGCAGATTTTCCAAAAGAAGTTATTTTAGCTCATTCTTAGCTTTCAAGTCATCATTTGGAAAATATATGCTGCCTTTGAATGGAACACAGAATTTCAGAGTAATATATAATTCCTTCTATTAGAGCAAAATAAAAAAAATCTTGGTTTCTGCAAATATCACATATTTATAAAACTGGTGTTTTTAGGCCACTAAGTCCAAGAGATCCTGCCCAAGGTCACTGTGGTAGGCAGAATTTTGGCCCCATGATCTTTGCTCCCTGGTCTTACTCCTGTGAATCACTGTTACATAATGACATGGCGGATATACTTAAGGTTACTAATCAGTTGACCTTAAACTAGGAAGATTATCCCAGAGTATCCAAAAAGCCTAAGCTAATCAAATGAGCCCTTAAAAAGCAGAATGTTTCCCCTGGCTGGTAGCAAAAGAAATAGTTAATGATTCAAAGAATGAAAAGGATTTGATAGGTCCTTTTTTATTTGAAAATGAGAGGGGCCATGTGTTTAGTAAATAAGGACCTCAGTCCTACTAGGGCAACTGAACTGAACTGAATTCAGTCAACATCCTGAATGAGCTCGGAAGTGGCATCTTCCCCAGAGCCTACAGATAAGAGCATAGCCAACATCCTGGTTTCTGTCTTATGAGTCCCTGAGTAGAGGATGCTTCTAAGTCACACTTTACATAAACTTCTGACCCACAGAACCTTGAGGTAATAAATGGGTGCTATTTTAAACTGTTATTTATAGGAATCTGCTACAGCCTCAATAGAAAAGGAACATGGTCACACAGTGAACAAAGGGTCGAGTCAGTCACATGGGTCATCCCTAGGCTGTCTGACTCTCAATCCCACACTTTTAGACAACGTACCACTGTTAACCACCCTCCCCGCCAGGTGGGTCAGCATACACCACCATCCCCATCACTGCCACAGGTGCCTCTCTCAGCCAGGGCTACTGCCCCCTCTTATGTGGCCAAGGGCATCAGTGCAGCCGACGGCCCAGGGAGTCCCACAGTGTCCCACACCTGAGGCACCGCCACATGCTCATGAGCCTCCGCACACTGACTTCAACCACCACTGCGGCCCCAGCACCTGGATGTTCAACTGCACCAGCTGTGCCTTTAGGGGGTAGCTTCCATTGCAAGGGGGAATATTCTGGACCCTTCTCTGAACCCCAATTTTGGGCATTGTAGCTTCTCCAGGTTAGGCAATATTTCAGTCTGTGTAGCATAGCAGAAAGAATATGGCCTCGGACATCCTGCTGCCAGGGTTCAAATCTGGACTCCATCCTTTATAACTATGTGATTGGGCAACTTGCTTAACATCTCTGAACCTGTGTTTCCATCCATAACAGGGAGGTACAAATTGCTCTGCCTCAAAGACTGTGGGGAGCTTTCAATGAAATATTCATATGATGCCTAGTGTAGTTACTGACATGCAATAAATACACAATTATGTTACTTATTGTTATTTTCTTTCTACCACTCATTAGGAATTATGCCCCGCTGCCTGTTCCTACCTATTCAATTAGTTCATGCAGTGAAAATGCACACCCTCTTATTACCTTAGAATGCGTTTCACCTATCCTTGGATTCAACGATACCAAACCTTAGATTTTAAGAAACACCTAAAGTATTTATTAAAAGTACAAATTCACAGGCCCTTGACTCCAAAGCTTCTGCTTCAGGCAGACTTGGGTAGGAAGTCAGGAAAGCTCCAAAAATCTACACTTTTATTAAGGACCTCAGATAATTATGAACTGTCCTAATTAGGGAGTAGGATCCATGTAATCCTGGGAGGTTGTAGTCACTGACACTGGTTGTGGGGGGGGACCCATGTGCCAGGATATCTAAGAAAGCCGGGAACCTTCTGGTGCCACCATGGTCACTGTCACAGAATACCAAGATCTCATAAAGAAAAGATATGAGCATCCCCTAGCTAATGGCAAAGTTTGCAACAGCAAATGCACTGGCCCTTAAGAAAGTGTTCTCTCCACCTCACTCTCTGTCATTCAATGTGGTTGGCTAAAAACAATCTTGAAAAAGAAGAACAAAACTGGAGGTATACAATCCCAGGTTTCAAGATATACTACAAAGACGTAGTAATCAAAATTGTATAGTACTGGCATAAAAACAGACACATAGATCAATAAAACACAACAGAGAGCCTAGGAATAAACCCATGATTTAGGTCAATTAATCTATGACAAAGGAGGTAAGAATATGCAACAGGGAAAAGAAATTCTCTTCAACAAATGGTGTTGGACAGCTACATGCAAAAGAATGAAACTAGACCACTTTCTTACACCATACACAAAAATAAACTCAAATGGATTAAAGATGTAAATGTCAGACCTGAAATCATAAAACTCCTAGAAGGAAACATAGGCAGAAATCTCTTTGATATCAACTGTAGAAACATTTTTCTAGATATGTCTCCTGAGGCAAGGGAAACCAAAGCAAAATTAAGCTGTTGAGACTACACCAAAATAAAAAGCTTTTGCACAGCAAAGGAAACAATCAACAAAACAAAAAGGCAATCTACCAAATGGAAGAGGACATTTGCAAATGACATATCCAATAAGAGTTAGTATCCAAAATATATAAAGAACTCATACAACTCAATACAAAAAAAAATCCAATTAAAAATGGGCAAAGGCTATGGACTCTGAGAAACAAACCAAGGGTTCTAGAGGGGAGGGGAGTGGGGGGTTGTGTTAGCCTGGTGATGGGTATTAAAGAAGGCACATATTGAATGGAGCACTGGGTGTTATACACAAACAATGAATTATGGAACACTAGGTCAAAAACTAATGATGTAATGTATGGTGATTAACATAACATAATAAAATAAAATTTAAAAAAATACAAATAAAAAGGGGCAGAGGGGGGCGCCTGGGTGGCTCAGTCGTTAGGCGTCTGCCTTGGCCTCAGGTCATGATCCCAGCGTCCTGGGATGGAGCCCTGCATCGGGCTCCCTGCTTGGCGGGAAGCCTGCTTCTCCCTCTCCCACTCCCCCTGCTTGTGTTCCCTCTCACACTGTGTCTCTCTCTGTCAAATAAATAAATAAAATCTTAAAAAAAAAATGGGCAGAGGACCTGAATAGACACTTTTTCCAAAGAAGACATACAGATGACCAACAAAAGATGCTCAACATCACTCATAATCAGGGAAATGCAAATCAAAACCACAATGAGATATCACCTCACACCTGTCAGAGTGGCTAAAATCAAAAATAGAAGAAACAACCAGTGTTGCTGAGGATGTGGAGAAAAAGGAACCCTCCTACACTGTTGGTGGGAATGCAAGCTGGTGCAGCCACTGTGGAAAACTATATGGAGTTTCCTCAAAAAATTAAAAATAGAGGGGCACCTGGATGGCTCAGTCAGTTAAGCACCTGCCTTTGGCTCAGGTCATGATCTCAGGGTCCTGGGATCGAGCCCCACACTGGGCTCTCTGCTCAGTGGGGAGTCTGCTTCTCCCTCTCTCTCTGTGATCTCTCTCACTTTCGCTCCCTCTCAAATAAATAAATAAAATCTTTAAAAATAAATAAATAAAATAAAAAATAAAAATAGAATTATTATATGACCCAGTAATTCTGCTACTGGGTATTTCCCTAAAGAAAATGAAAACACTAAATCAAAAAGGTATACCCACCCCTCTGTTTATTGCAGCATTATTTATAATATCCAAGATATAGAAGCAACCCAAGTATCCATCAAGAGATGAATGGATAAAGATGTGGTATATATACATATATAATACAATGGGATATTGGCCATAAAAAAGAATGAAATCATGCCATTTGCAATAACATGGATGGATCTAGAAGGTATAATGCTAAGTGAAGTAATTCAGAGGAAGGCAAATACCATATGATTCCACACATATGTAGAATTTAAGAAACAGAACAAAGAAAAAGAGACAAACAAAAAACAGACTCTTAAATACAGAGGACAAACTGGTAGTTGCCAGAGGGGAAGTGAGTGGGGGATGGGTGAAATAGGTGAAGGGGATTAAGAACACCCTTACGTGAGGAGCACTGAGTAATGTGCAGAACTGTTGAATCACTAGGTTGTACACTTAAAACTAATATCACACTATATGTTAATTACACTTGAATTTAAAAAATTAATTAATTTTAAGAAGAACCAAGTGGCTGGCTAAGGTTAGCATTATTTCGGAAAGGGACAGAATGAGAGCTTAGGCCGGGCTGTGCTACAGCATAAAGCAACAAAGCACCAGTGGTGCAAAGGTGTCTGGCGTGAAGTAAACACTCAATCAGTGACTGTTGGTTTCTGTAAATCTTGACCAAATGTGTGTAACTTAGTGAGTGACAAGCTAGAGATGCTGCTTCACCCGTCTGCTACGGAATTTGCTGGCTGCATGAGGTTCATAAAAATCTTACAGTCAGTACACATCTTGCAAGTGACCCCAAGGGTTGTTGATAAAGGCAGATTGATGTGAAGCTAGTTAACCTTAAGACCTAGCAAGGTGTTCACATGTCATATATATATGTGGCTCAATCCCAGGACCCTGCAATCATAACCGGAGCTGAAACCAAGAATCAGAGGCTTAACCGACTACGCCAACCAGGCGCCCCTTGCATGTCATATATTTTTATAAAATTTGCAAGTTAAGGTACTTTTTACTCATTTCTTCATGGGTTCCCAAAATTCCATAAACTTCAGGCTCCATAAAACCTGGATCTGCCACCCTAGCTCCTCAAAGCGGGGCTCAGAAGTGCTAACCGCACAGGGAAATAGGATGTTTCAAATAGCCATGCCTTCCTGGCAGTCTGGAGCCCTCAACACCTATGAATTGTGCTCTGAGTGAGTCAAAAAATTGCAGTTCCGGCCCCAGGCCTGGCTGACGCCCTCTCCTCTCCACTCCTGGCCAAGAGTGTGCAGAGCTCCCCCGCCTTGCCTGATACCAGAAGCTACAAGGAGCCAAGGAAAACCCTCTGCAGCCCTGCAAATCACATAAGCTCCTTTGCATTATCCCAGGCCTAGGAGTTTCTCACTCCCGTGCCAATTCCATTTGAGCCCCAACCTGCAGGTCCCCCCCTCCCTCCCCAACTCAGTGACCATGCTACCTAACCATACCCAGCAAGGTGGTCATGAAAAATGGGGACGCCTCATGCACAGCAGTGCTTTACAAACACTCTGATTTAAGTTGAAATATTTGTTGATGTAATTTGTAGATTTTAGCTATTGGACTAAGGTCATTCACAGAAATAGATTATAATTTACTGCCGTTTCTCTGGGTTTTTTTATTACTGCATAATTAAAACCTACGGTTAGCCAGCACTGTGGGGAAATGTTGGTGCTATGCAGTATGCATTTTAATTGTCTGCATAACCACCATCCCTTCTTTCAGCAACCCTGCTTCTCTGCTGCAGGTGTGCATAATTCTCAGGTCCCGTTAGGTGCCTATAATCCATAGCCTTTCAGTAAACCTATGCTCTGGTTGTCCAGTGCTCAGCCCTGCAGATGCTTTCAGAGAGAAGAATGTCAAAGTGAGGGTGCACGGGCAAGGGGAAGTTGGGCGTAACTGTAAGCAGGACATCTGGAGGAGGCTTGGCATGGAGCATGGGTTTTGTTCCTTTGGCTGTATTTCCTGTAGCCATTTGATGTCTTGAATGCAAAGATGGGAAGAGATGGGGCACTCAAGTGGGCAACAGGATGAAAGAGGACTTCGGGGTTTTGTTTTGTTTTTTTCAGTACAATTGACACACAAGTTGACATTAGTTTCAGGTGTACAACACAGTGATTCCACTTTGCTATACTTTATGATATCCTCACCACAAGTGTAGCTCCCATCTGTCACCATACACCGCCACTGGCTATATTCCCTATGCTGTGCCCTTTGGAATAAAAGTCCTCCTGTGAAGAGGATTTCAGATTCTTAATAAATAATAAGGCTCCACCCATTCTATAGGGTCTTTAAGTCAACCAACATATGTCTACTCTGTGATAGTCACTATGCTTGGCACAGGGGTGTAGCAATAAGTAATACACAGTCCTTGTCCTCGGTAAGCTCACATTCTAGTAGGAGAAGGAAACTATTCATATAAATAACTGCATTGCATCACCATAGGTTTTACTGGAGATATGAGGAGCTAGTTGAGGTAAAGGAAAGAACATGGTGTTTGGAATCAGAGAGACTAGGGTTCAGATCCCACTTGCTCAATGTGTCCAGCTCTATCACCTTTGGAAAATCTACTCCATCAAGGAACTGCGATGTCCTGGTAGTGAAATAACCCTGCTCTGCAGAGTGCTGAGAGGCTCCGGGGCTGCAAGGAGGGTGTGGTTGGTAAAGGTGTCCTGCTCCCCTGTGCTCTTCCCACTTCAGTCCCCCATGGGGGCAGGAGAGTGTCCTGTGACAAAGATTAGAAATGACAAACAGCAGGTACCAGGTACCAGGGACAGCGGTAGCGTGTCACAGGCATTTGATAATGGCAATGATCATTGCTGACAACTCCTGGGGCAACACTATTTCTTGATGTCCCTGGACTATTTTAGTAAGCACGGGATTCCACTCTCTGCTCCCCAGGAGCCTCCTGATGGGGTCCCAGGAGAGCTCCTTCTGCCATGCAAAACTGATCTGTTAAGGACTTGCTCTGAATGCTTAGTAGCTCCACCTGTCACAGAGAAAATCTATCTTCTTGGCTTAGACTGTGGGTGCTACAGTGCTCCCTCCCTTCCCTTCCAGCTCACCACCCAGCTCTCCTCCCATGACCCTCCCTCTGTCTCTTACAGAGCCAGTTCCCCTGCCATGGCCTGCCTCCTCCTGCCTCCTGACTTAGGACATTCTGTTCCCATCATTGTCCTTCTGGTCTAGCCATGTCTGCTTGTGCAAATCCCTCGGAGAAACCACACTCCAGCCACCCTCATGTCCCGCACAACTACTGACAGAATCGCCTTAACTGCTCCCTCCACTTTCCTATTTGCCCCTCTCCAATCCGTTCTCCAAAATGCAGCCCGGCCGGTTTCTGCACACAAATCCCATCATGGCACTCACTTTCTGTTGTACGGTGACAGATGGTAACTACATATATCAAGGGAGCACTGAGGAATGCATAGAATTGCTGAATCATTATGTTGTACAACTGAAACTAATATAACATCGTATGTCAGCTATACTTAATTAAAAAAAAAAAAAACCTTCAGTGGCTCCCCTGCCATCACACTTGAGTGAAATCCTTCTCCCAACCACGACCTGCAAGGCCCTGCCCTCCCACTTGTTGACTATGTTCTAGCCACACTGGCCGGTCCGCAGTTCCTTGAGGCCCGAGCCCTTCCCACCTTCATGTGCACACCTGCCTCTGCTTCGAGAATGCTGGCACCCTGTTCTCACAGACCCTACCTCCCACCCAGCTCCAGGGCCACCCCCTCTGGGAGCCCTTTCCTATCTCCCCAAACAGAATCATGGCCCTGTTATTCTCTTTCATCATACCCTGCTCTTCTCCTTCATAGGAATTATCTCTTTGTGTATTGATGTGTTTGTATACTTTTTATTTAATGCCCTTCTTTCCCTCTAGATTGTAAATTCCACGAGGACAGGGCCTTACCCCCGAGCAGGAGGCTCAGAACCCCACATTTATGTCTAGCATAAAGATTAACTCATAAAGGTACAGTGCTCCTACACCTGCAGATATAAAGAGAAAAGCCCTGCCTTCAGATAACATTATGACCAAAGGCAAATAATGATAATAATAATAATTTCCAGGACTATACTGAAAATGTCTGCAATCATGAAGTGGTCAAATTGAGTATTTATGTAAAGTAATATTGGTACTAAATAGTCACATCCCACCTTATTCTTGAGAGGGCTTAGCCAGGGTTTCTATTGATACTGAAGCTTCTGATACCCTGAAGAACAGAAGGAAGACCTTGTTCAGGGACTTAGAAGAAGAGAAGAACAAAAAAATGTTAGGAGAAGGGTAAGGGAAGGCAGGTTGAAAGGACGAGAAGAGGCCACACAGTGGTGTACCAAGGAGCTTGAGCTCTGAAATCAGTGTCAATTCTCACCCACTGGGCACTCCCCCTCCTCAGCCCTGGCTTTGGGCAGGTCCCCGGCCTCTTTAGACCTTCATTTCCTCGGGTGAAAAATGAACATAAAGTTGCCTTGGTTGTCATGAGAATCAGATTATGTAAAACAGGTCTGGCATAAATGCGAAAGCACCTAGCAGTCAACACTCATAGACTCCATTCATCTGCATTTGCTCATCCAAGTATTTATTAAACTCCTACTGTGTACCAAAAACTATATTAAGCTGCTGAGGTTACAAGGGAGAGCAAAACCACCATGTTTTCATGCTCGCAGAGCTTACAGTCTCTTCAGGGATATGAACATTCAAACCTGTAGTTGGTGCAATAGAGTAGATTATACTGTGAGCACACGTGACCATGGGGGAAGGCAATGACTCAGGGCAGACTCTGCAGCCACCTGGCCTAGGTTTGATTTCTAATACTACCACCTACCAGGCAGGACCCTGGGTAAGTCAAAGTACTTCTTTACTTCCTTCCGTTTACTTACCTGTAACAGAGGGGTAACAGTAGTATCCACCACACAGGGTTGCTATGAGGGTTAAATGAGTTAGTTCATGTAGAGAGAGCTGGTACGTGTAACTACTATATAAGGATTTGCTGTTTCATTATTATTACTTTGCCTAATTGGGGCAGTCATAGAAGGATTCATAGAGCAAACACTTCAGCATTGACCCCCATATGCACAACAGGCAATTCCAGGTGGTTAAACACATTTAAGGTGAAGTCCTTGGGCACACAATAGAACAAAGCTAATTGGCCTCTGCAGAGATCAAAACCACGACCTTGTCCTTATTTGATCCTTATGCCAGTGGGGTGCTTAAGGCAGACAAACACTTGCCATCAAATGGCTATCAAGTGTTTCATTTCCCTTCATATTGTATAGGTTGCTCATTTATTACAAGAGCTCAGCCTTTCAAAATAAGCCACTGGATAGAAGAGAGACAAGTGATGCTTCTATAAATTATCAACATAGCAACATAGAAGGATTCCTAGCCAAGTAACATTTGAGCTGAAATAGTCAAAGATCAATAGTGCTATCTAGGTGAAATGAAAGAGAGAAGAGTAGAGGCAGGTGTTTACAGCTGAGAAGGATAGTAGCAAATCCAAGGAATGAAAAGCAGGCCACTAAGTCTGCAGTTGAGAAATGAAGTCAGACCAGGCAGGACTTTGTAAGTAAAGTCAGGAGTGTTATCTTCAACCTCTAGGCCATCGGAGCCTGTACGGACACCACCACTCTACCTTCAGCATAGAGGAGAGACCGGTGAAGGGACTGAGTGAATTCACGTATGCCAGCGGGAGGTTTACCGTAGAAATGCAGAAGAAATTAGGATAAGTGGACAAGAGGGGTGGTAATACAGATGATGAGACATGGCACAGATCTGAGAGATGTTTTAAAGATAAAACTGACAAGACTTGGTGATGGGATGGAATATTATGCAGCCATCTCCCCCCAAAAAAACCCTGAAATCTTGCCATTTGCAACAACATGGATGGAACTAGAGGGTATTATGCTAAGCGAAATAAGTCAATCAGAGAAAGACAAGTATCATATGATCACACTGATATGAGGACTTCTTAATCTCAGGAAACAAACTGAGGGTTGCTGGAGTGGTGGGGGGTGGGAGGCATGGGGTGGCTGGGTGATAGACATGGGGGGGTATGTGCTATGGTGAGGGCTGTGAAATGTGTAAGACTGTTGAATCACAGACCTGTACCTCTGAAACAAATAATACATTATATGTTAAAAAAAAAAAAGAAGAAGAAGAAGAAGATAGTAGGAAGGGGAAAATGAAACGGGGGAAATCGAAGGGGGAGAGGAACCACAAGAGACTATGGACTCTGAGAAACCAACTGAGGGTTTTAGAGCGGAGGGGGGTAGGGGGGGTGGGTTAGCCTGGTGATGGGTATTAAGGAGGGCACGTATTGAATGGAGCACTGGGTGTTATACGCAAACAATGAATCATGGAACACTACATCAAAAACTAATGATGTAATGAATGGTGACTAACATAACATAATAAAATAAAATTTAAAAAAAAAAAAAGACTTGGTGATGGGGCAAGAGGCAGAGAGAAAAAGGAGCAGAGGGACACCAAGCATGGCTCGTGGATATCCAGCTGACAAAACTGGATGGACAGGGGAGCTGTGCACTGAGATGAAGAAGCATGATGTAGGTCCTTGTAAGAGCAGCATGGAATGCAACAGAAGGTAGGGTGCCACCTACATAACAATGTATGTGAGTAATCAGAGGGCAAGGAATCTGGGTGCTCTTCCCTTGGAGAAGTCACATGACCTGCATATCTCATCTTCTCTTAATAGCTCTTCCAACAGGAAAGACAACTGGTCATCCAAAGGTCATCCATATTTAGCTGTGGGATGCAGTGATGTGAGAACAATGTATACTTAATCTGCTCTTTCTAGCCCAGACAGTCCTCCAAGTCAGGCCCCTCCCAGCAGCCTGAGACCAGCAAGGGCAGAAAGGATAAGTTTCTAACTAGATGGCCCACTAAAGCAAAGAGTTAACTAAGCAAAGCGCATTAGAACAAAACCACATTCTCCTTGGTGTACAGAGAATCCAGGTAAATTGCCATAGAAACAGTCAATGGATTTTTAACGTCATTATTATTTCTAGCTATCCTTGATAGAGCACTTACAATGTGCCACACATTTCATCTACATCGGCTAACATCTTCACACGGTACCTATAGAGAATGGAAGAAAGATTCAGAGAGTTACACAACCACTGAGTGAAAGAACAGGGATATGGACCCAAG
This sequence comes from Mirounga leonina, assembly GCF_011800145.1. Lineage (NCBI taxonomy): Eukaryota > Metazoa > Chordata > Mammalia > Carnivora > Phocidae > Mirounga > Mirounga leonina. The sequence continues at coordinate 26,367,378 of NW_023270305.1, forward strand.
TCTGCATGACTCTGAGACCAATCTTCTTTTTTTAACCCAAGTGAATTTCCTTGACTGAGCAAACACTTCAGCATTGACCCCCATATGCACAACAGGCAATTCCAGGTGGTTAAACACATTTAAGGTGAAGTCCTTGGGCACACAATAGAACAAAGCTAATTGGCCTCTGCAGAGATCAAAACCACGACCTTGTCCTTATTTGATCCTTATGCCAGTGGGGTGCTTAAGGCAGACAAACACTTGCCATCAAATGGCTATCAAGTGTTTCATTTCCCTTCATATTGTATAGGTTGCTCATTTATTACAAGAGCTCAGCCTTTCAAAATAAGCCAGTGGATAGAAGAGAGACAAGTGATGCTTCTATAAATTATCAAATGGAAAGGCTTTTATAGAATTTGCCAATGACTAAAAAGGTAGGAGGTAGGGGACTGGAATGTACCTTCAGAGATATGCAGAACCCGCGCCCACTATTGCCTTGCCACGTGCTCACACTGCCACCTGCTGGACATGGCACACATCTCCCCTTTCCCTAATGGTCCACCTGGAGACAGGCACAGCCTGTCAGGCAGATTACTCATACTTTATCACCTCCTTTTCGCATTTTAAGGTGTCATCCTCAAGAGGAATTTTTCTTTTCAGACCAAAAATTCTTTTCAGACTGATAGCCAAGAGATAGAGGTGGGAATCCATGCATGTGTTAGTGATGGAGAAGAGCCAAGAGCACAAGGAACATTCCAGGGGAAGGAGGGGAGGGGCGAAGGCCATTTGGGCCTGTGACAGCAGCTGGGAGAACCTACTGCACCAGAATCCAGTTGTCTTATTTTCAGAGCCCTCAAGGCTTTTCTGCCACTCTCTAATGACAAAACCTCTCTAGAACCCTTTTAAATACAATGAGGTCCATTCCTCCCTGCATATTTTCTTTTCCTACAAGCACAGCTTGTGTATTAAGGGCAGTGTGGGCTTCCAGCTTCAGAACATGGCGTTATTATTTTATGAGACCACAGGCAGCAGTCTTTCTTTTTGAAGGAATTTCAATCTTCCCCTTTCATTCACTCACAGCATGAAAATAAATCACTATGCTCAAGCATTTTAAAAAATTAAAGGCTTAGATGGCACATGCTGATCAAAAGCTGATCTTCAAATACCTATTTCCATTGGCTATTACTTTTTTTAAAAGTTTTCTTTCTCTCTTTTTTTTTAATTTACTTCATGTGGCACTATAGAGATGGAGCCGACTGAAATCAGTCTCTCTCATTGCAAACTAGATAGAACGCTAAACTCCATTCCTTCTAGACAAGTTTGGAACAGAAAGATTGGTTGGGGACCTGTGTAGTGACTTTTCTCTCTTATGTTTAAGGTTCAACAATACAATAAGAAATAAATTAGAACCATGCCCTAAATTCACTTTCTAAAGGAAGAGATATTCAAAGACTCTAGCTTGTCCAGATTTCCAGAACTTCTTGGTAATAGAAGAGGACCTGGAATTTCTCAGCCAGTTTTCAGGTTTTCTGCATCATTCACTGAATCCCATTACTGTCTTCTCATTTCACGTGAAGTGAAACCATATAGCCAGTCTCACCCCAAGGGGTCTTGCTTATTCCCATGGCCTTAAGCACCCGTGAGTGTCAAAGACTCCCAAGTCTGTGTCTTCAGTTTCAAACACTCACCTGAGGGGCCCCACCTCTCAAACCTACTCTTCCCTCATGTAATCATCATGGTAAAACTATCCACTCAATTATGTAAACCCAAACCCCAAATGTCTACCTGATACTCCCACCCTCTATGTATGATTGATCACAAAGTCCTACTACATCAGCCACCAAAAAAACTATTATTCTCTTCTTTCCAGCTATACTGACACTGCCTTTTCCCTTGGGCTGTTGAAACACCCTTGCAAAAATCTACCTTTCCCCATGCTTAATGCTCTCCTTTTCATCCTTCACATTGAAAAATACATAACAGATCACATCCTTAACATCGCAATCATAATACATAAAAGGAAAAATTGATAAATTGGACTGCATTAAAATTAAAAACTTCTGCTCTGAAAAAGATCCTGTTTAAGAGGGTAAAAAGATGGTGAAAGGGGTCCACAAACCTAGAAAATATCCCTTCGCTGGTGATTTTGCTCATTTCACAAACACAGTGTATTCATTCCTTAGGGCTATATAACAAAGTACCACAAACTGGGTGGCTTAAACAACAGAAATTTATTGTCTTGCAGTTCTGGAGGCTAAAAGTCTGGAATCAAGGTGTTGTCAGGGTCGGTTCCTTTTATGGGTTGTGAGAATCTGTTCCTTGCCTCTCCTCCAGCTTCTGCTGATTTTCTGGCAATCCCTGGCATTCCTTGGCTTATAGAAACATCACCTTAATCTCTACCTTCATCTACACATGACATTCTCCCCATGTGCATATCTGTGTCCAAATTCCCCCTTTTCATAAGGATACCAGTCATATTGGATTAGGGGCCCAACCTCCTCCAGTACAACCTCATCTTACTTAGCTAATGACATCATCAATAACCCTATTTCCAAATAAGGTCACATTCTGAAGTATTAGGGATTTAGGTTGTCAATATGTAAATTTGGGGGAAAACAACCCCACCCATAACACCCAAGTAGGATTAGTAACCAAAAAAACTGTGTTCCTATTTCAGATAGTCTACATGTCAATACTGTGCCTGGTACCAGAGGGCACACAGAATTTGATGTGGACACTGACTGGGGCTTACTGTGAAAATTCTTATGCTCATCACACAAGAAGACATTTAATAACCACATGAGAGTGTTTGACAGATTAGCAGATATTTGACAGCTTGCCAAGTATGCAGGTTGGATCATTCTACAGTCAAACTGCCAATGACATGATAATCATATTCCAGTGAAGGGACGCCAGGGTGGCTCAGTCGGTTAAGCACCTGACTCTTTTTTTTTTTTTAAGATTTTATTTATTTATTCATGAGAGAGAAAGAGAGAGGCAGAGGGAGAAGCAGGCTCCCAAGGAGCAGGGAGCCCGATGCGGGACTCGATCCCAGGACCCTGAGATCATGACCTGGAGCCAAAGGCAGACGCCCAACCATCTGAGCCACCCAGGCGCCCAAGCACCTGACTCTTGATTTCAGCTCAGGTCATGATCTCAGGGTTGTGAGATCAAGCCCCACATCAGGCTCCGTGCTCATCACAGAGTCTGCTTATCTCTCTCACTCCCCCTCTACTTTTTTACCCCACCGCTCAAATAAATAAATAAATAAATAAAATCTTTTTTAAAAAAATCATATTCCAGCATATATAGTTGATTCTTTGTGAGCTGGTCTAGAGTCATCAATTACCTATAAAATTCTATGGAAAAAAATTTTCTTATTGGAAACAAACCATAGTTGGTGAATAATTCATTTAATTTTTATAAGAGTCAAACTGCTTAATCAAGGTATTGTAACCAACAGTAACAAGGCACTGTGAGAAGAAAATGGATGTGGCCATTCTAAACACTGCCATTCTAAAGGAACTGCTTTGTGGCTTTTGCAGGATGAAACAGACTCTGTCCAAGGAAATCCTCTGCACAATCCTCTTTATCTCCAAAAACCCAGTCCATTCACATATGTTCAGTGCAGTTAGGTCAATCTAACCAGTTCCTGTCACCAAATTTGAAACTGTTCTCTGATAACTTCTGGTATCTCCTATCTTTTGGATCTTAGCACCTTAATCTAAATTTCTAATACAACATCCTATATGTATGTCTATTTTCTGCTGCATGTGATATAGAATAATTTGTGCTTTTTAGAACCATCCATCACCTACTCAGGAGTTTAAATTTGTATAAAAATGTCACATGAGACATCCATCCAGGGAAAATGGATATATATATCCATCCATCCAGGGAAAATGGAGAATATAGTGAGGCTTTGTGGGAAGGTGTCCCATGAGATAGAACTCAGCTGATATACAGGAAATAGTCTCACAGAGATGATAGGAAATGACATGCCAAGGAAAGCAAAGAGAATCATGCAAGTGAAGTCATTGTTCCATGAATGGTACAGCTCAGGCATGGAGCCCATAGCCCATGGAGAGCACCCTGAGCAAAGAAGAAAACAAGGAGGCTCATGTAAGATAGAGAGTGAAAATCCAATCAGAAAAGAAGAGGTTGGAGCCCAAATCCTAAATCTTCAGGGCAGCAGAAATCCAGGATGGCACCAATACCCAAGAGATACAATCTGAGGGAAGCAACTTAGATTCTTGGCACAAGGTAGATATCCAAGTCACAGACAAGGATGCCCTAAGTCTGTGAAAAAGATGCTGAGTGGGAACAGTTTTGTGTCTTAGTGCTGGAGACCCCACACATTCCAAATTACCAGGGACAGGAAAGTTTCCATTCTCTGAGGAGGAATAGGATGAGTGGACCCAAGCTGCTCAAGGTGCCTGAGATGGAACCAAGAGGAACCTTAGGAAAGAGATCACTAATGCTTACGGAGCATTTACCACTTGTCTGGCACTGCTTTAAGCACTTTATATAATCCATTTAAACCTCAAAAAAACTCTATTAATATCTTTTTTATAAATGAGGAAACGGAGGCAAAGAGAAGATAAGTAACTTGCCCACATCATCACCTGAAAAGTAGCAGAGACAGGATCCAAACCGGGACAGTCTTGTTCCAGAGTCTACAAGAAACCACCATAGCCTGCCCTGCTTCCCTCACAGACCATCTGCCTTGATTTCAGTGTGACATCCTCCCTCTCATTTTTCTGCCTCCATCCCCTGAATTCCTGCCTCCTCCTGCTATTACCTATGCTAACCAACAATACCCTGCATTTGGTAACAAAGCTAGACAGCTTGTGTTCTGCAGCCAAAAGGATAAGAAGAGGACTAGGGCAGGGCTATGAATGGGATTATGGGCTAGAATGAGAGCACAACTGGGTGACCAGCACAAGCCCATTTCTCCTTCCTCTTTGCTATAAAAGCAATAAAATTATAATGATGAAGGCAAAAAGGTCTGCAAGCAAATTAATGTTTCACCTTTGTATTGAACACAGCACAGCACATTCTCTCCAAGACTGTCAACCAACTATCCTCCTTGCTGGATGCATTAGTCTGCTTGGGCTGTCATCAGAGAATACCAGAGATCAGGTGGCTTAAATGACAGAAATGTATTTCTCACAGTTCTGGAGGCTAGAAATCCAAGATCAAGACGTCAGCAGATTTGGGTTTCTCTGTGAGCACACATCCCTGGTATCTCTTCCTCTTCTTATAAGGTCACCAGTCCTATCAGAGCCCCACCATTATGACCTCATTAAATATTAATTACCTTTTAAAGACCCTATTTCCAAATATAGACTCATTAGGAATCAGGGCTTCAACATATCAATTTGGGCAGGTGGGGGGCACAGTTCAGACCACAACACTGCAGTTAAGCCACGTGACTACAGAGCTTATAAACCCAAGGCTGCCTTTGGGCATGGTTGAAGGCCCCTCTAGAGGGAGAGCCAATGAACTACCATAAATTTTATAAAGGTAGGAACCAGAATTCTTTATTATATTTTTTCCTCTACATTCACACACCAGATGATGAACTATATCAATCAGTGTGTATTAATTAAAAGAATTAAGAGCCCTATAGAATTAAAAGTCCTTCCTCTACATAAATGTAGTTCATTGGGAACATAGTCATGGCCCCTTCTCTAGCACATCTCCTTTGCAACCAGCAGCAAAAAAAAAGTACTCAACACCTGGTCCTCAATATTAAACAACACAAGAAATCATATTGTTTGCAAATACAAAGCACATTTTTTTATTTCACAGAATAAAAGTGAACTTTTCTCCTTAATAGTCTTCCATTCTCACAAGCCTAGAGAGACAGCAGCAATTTTTAAATACCACTTAATTGATTTAAATGGTATACTACCCGGGTTTCACAGCTTTCCTATTTTGGCTTGTTCCCACCGGGGGCCTGCCTTAAGACCTCCTTGTAAGGCACAGTGACTGCACACACGGAGAGAACAGAGAGTGCACAGGAGGTACATTACAAAGTCAAGCTTGCAATGCAAACAAGCCTCTTACCTGGAGGACTATGGAGCTCGCTCTCAATTCTCATTCATCCTCAGATCAATCACTGAACACACAAAGGGCACTGAAGGGAAGTGGTACCACTGCTGTGGCCACATTTCCCTTTGAGTAGGAAACTGAAACAAGCAAAATGTCTTTAAGATTCAAGAGTAGATCTTGGGTGCCTGGGTGGCTCAGTTGGTTAAGCGACCACCTTTGGCTCAGGTCATGATCCCAGGGTCCCGGGATCGAGTCCCGCATCGGGCTCCCTGCCCAGCGGGGAGTCTGCTTCTCCCTCTCCCGCTCCCCCCTCTTGTGCTCTCTCACTCTCTCTTTCTCAAATAAATAAATAAAATCTTAAAACAAGGGCGCCTGGGTGGCTCAGTTGTTAAGCGACTGCCTTCGGCTCAGGTCATGATCCTGGAGTCCCGGGATCGAGTCCTGCATCGGGCTCCCTGCTCGGCAGGGAGTCTGCTTCTCCCTCTGACCCTCCTCCCTCTCATGCTCTCTGTCTCTCATTCTCTCTCTCTCTCAAATAAATAAATAAAATCTT
>NW_023270305.1:26373976-26532681 GCF_011800145.1 Mirounga leonina
CTCTGTCTCTCATTCTCTCTCTCTCTCAAATAAATAAATAAAATCTTTAAAAAAAAAAAAGATTCAAGAGTAGATCTAAAGTACAAAAAGTCACTTAGGGCTAACAGCAAATAGGTTAACCATGGGGAAAAGAACTGGGAATAAATTATACATGCAATCAAATAGGAAAACTAAAGGGTAATGTAAATGGAAGGCTGAAAAGTAAACTCAGGATTGTCAGGGAATTCCCAACTTTATGTTCCACATTAGTTTAGTAATGTGACTCCCCTGCAGAAACTGTTTAGCAATATAGCTCACCTTATAAATGTAAATAATCCTAACTAATTTAATTTTCCTGAGATGGAGTCCTTTTAACAGACCTGTCCAGGGCTTGCCTTTCCCCATTCTGAACCTTTTGACACATGCTGATGCCAGAGTGATTTTCCAAAAGCGCATGTCCAATCACATTATTTCAGAGCTACCTCTAACATACAGAGCACCTTTGAACAAATTAGAAATATGGCACCTCCTTAAGTTAAAGGAGTGTGTGTTTGTGTGTGTAAATTAGTAATATGAATGCACAACCTGAACAACTTGCCATAACCACAGTCACCTGCTCACATGTCGCCAGAATGCCGAGAAGCAAATGTCACTGACAGTAGATACCCATGTGCATGTCTCCACAAACAAACACACACACTTCAACCCCAAGGTGAAATGCTACGGTAGGTCTGGAGTTTGGCAGGGGTCAAAATCCGGCCACCAAGATCAGCAGATGAGAGGAACACCAAGTGCTCTCAGGGTGGATACAGAGCATGCCAGTGGGTATGTGAGGGCATCTGTTGGAAGTCTGTCCTGCAGCCTCTGGCACTCAAGCTGAGACTAAATCTCCGCCCCTGCCCACCTGCTCTCAAATCAGTTACTACAGTGCTTCTCAAAGTGTGGTCAGGGGCCTTGGAGATCCTTTGGGTGCTTTCAAGGGACTACAAAGTCAAAAGTACTTTCATGATAATATTAAGACATGTTTTTCACTCTCAGTGTTTCAAGAGTGTATAGCACTTTTCAATGGCCAGAAGATTGAGAGATAAATAGAAATGATAAAATAAACAAATGCACAGTATCAATATTTTTAAATTGTTTTATCTGGCACATCAAAGTATCTGACAGATTAAAATATGTAATTGAATAATTGATTTTTAGACTTAACAGTTTAAGTTAAAAGGTATAAATGGATTTGCCAATGTTTGTCTATAGTATTAGAATATACGAAAGAATATGAGATTTACAATACTTACAAATTTTATTTACTAAATTAGCTAGAGCATTTTAAGTACTTAGAAGTGATTTATAGGCATTTACTTCTTAAGAAAAGCAAATCCATTACAGTTTAAAATACTTAAGAGACAACAATTGATCAGGTTAGTTAATAAACGTTTTAAAGTGATTGGTAACATTTACTAGAATTACAAATAGAATAATAATAATAATTAGGAATTGAATCTAACAGTTCAATTAAAAATATTTTTTAGTTTATAATTTTAATACATCAAATTCTAATTTTAAAAACAAAAGTAACTGCAAATACTCTTTTCTGTGAATGATATCAGCCCCTATTACCACTAAAACACACATGACACTTCTGATTCTGTGTTCCTTTGATTCCAGGCTCTCAGCGTTTGGTCTTTTGCAGAACATAACTGTGATCCATAAAGAGCCAACCTTTTAGAAGGAGGAAAAATCATTTACATATCAAATGTGAATCTATTTCCTTACTATATTTAATCTTCAGGAATGGCCTCATAAAATAATAAAAGTCCCAGTTCAAATTAGTATCTGCTACTTCATTCCATTATCAAAAACCATTACTACATAATTTATTGGCCGACAGAAAGGAAACTCCTTTTCTCTTTGGTCTCTAGCTCTATCTAGGTAGATCAAGTTCTGTTTGTCTGTATGCCCATCAATATTAATCAAAATTACACAGAGACTCATGCCCTGTCTATATAATTTTTTAGGAAGATTAAAACACATGAGTGCAGAATCAGTTGTAAATATTTACAACCTGGGATTTATGTACGTGTGGCTGACAAAAGAAGGAATGCAAAAAGAGGGAGGAAATGTACAGAATGCGGTAGAAGTGGTCACATCATAAAGTGAAGGGTCAAGAAATATAATTGAGATATTACTGAAGCTGAAGAATCAGAAATAGAGCATTAGGTATATTATTTAATTAAAGCTATAATCCTTTTAATGTACTGTTGGATCCTATTAGCTAGGATCTTGCTGAGAATTTTGGCATCCATATTCATCAGGGACATTGGTCTGTAATTCTCCTTTTTGATGGGGTCTTTGCTTTGTTTGGGGATCAAGGTAATGCTGGCCTCACAGAATGCATTTGGAAGTTTTCCTTCTGTTTCTATTTTTTGAAACAGCTTCAGGAGAATAGGTATTATTTCTTCTTTGAAGGTTTGGTAGAATTCTCCTGGGAATCCATCAGGCCCTGGACTCTTGTTTTTTGGGAGGTTTTTAATCACTGCTTCAATTTCGTTACTGGTTATTGGTCTATTCAGGTCGTCAGTTTCTTCCTGTTTCAGTCTTGGTAGGTTTCCCGGAAGGCATCCATTTCTTCCAGATTGCTTAATTTATTGGCATATAGTTGTTAATAATAATTTCTAATAATTGTTTCTATTTCCTTGGTGTTAGTCGTGATCTCTCCCCTTTCATTCATAATTTTATTAATTTGGGTCCTTTCTCTTTTCTTTTGGATAAGTCTGGCCAGTGGTTTATCGATCTTATTAACTCTTTCAAAGAACCAGCTTCTAGTTTCGTTGATCTGCTCTACTGTGTTTCTGGTTTCTAATTCATTGATCTCTGCTCTAATCTTAATTATTTCTCTTCTCCCGTGTGGCTTAGGGTTCATTTGTTGTTCTTTCTCCAGTTCTTTAAGGTGTAAAGTTAGTTTTTGTAATCAGGATTTTTCTATTTTTTTTTAGTGAGGCTTGGATGGCTATGTATTTCCCCCTTAGGACCGCTTTTGTAGTATCCCATAGGTTTTGGATTGATGTGTTTTCATTCTCATTGGTTTCCATGAATTGTTTAAGTTCTTCTTTGATTTCCTGATTGACCCGAACATTCTTAAGTGGGATGGTCTTTAGCTTCCAAGTGTTTGAATTTCTTCCAAATTTTTTCTTGTGATTGAGTTCCAGTTTCAAAGTATTGTGGTCTGAGAATATGCAGGGAATAATCTCAATCTTTTGGTACCGGTTGAGACCGGATTTGTGATAAAAGTGACCACTAAAAGAACTGAAATTATAAATTCAAATTATGTACATATACACACATGTATACTTGTGTGTGTATATCTAAAATCATGAGGAAGATGATAGGAGGAGAGAGTAGGGTATAAGCAACCTTATCTTCCATATCAAAGAGATATATTATATCATAATATATATCATAATATATATTATGAATAAGTGTATACTATATAGTATAAATTTTAAAATATGATCTGGCACACATTACCTGGAACATCACTGTCCAAAATAGTAACCACGAGCCACATGCGGCTATTGAGCACTTAAAATATGTCTAATCAAAATTGAAATGTACTGCAGGTATAAAATTCCTAACAGATTTTGAAAACAATACAAAAATGTAAACTATCTCATTAATAAGCTCAATTTGATTATATGTTGAAATGATAATATTTTAGATACACTGGGTTAACTAAAATCTATTATTAAAATGAGTTTTACATGTGTACTTTTACTTTTTCATGTAGCTACTAGATAATTTAAAGTTATATATGTGGCTCACATCACATTTCTATTAGACAGGACTAATCTAGAGGGTTGGCATTGAACATCAGAAGGACTAAAATGACAAGGGAACTGGCCTCAGGGAAATAGAACTGAGGGAGACATAAGAGGCTGTAGCCACTTGCTTTTTTTCAGAAATTCTTCTATACTACTTGCATTATCTTAGGCATACAGTACTTTGCAGAAAAATTGAAATATTTAAACAATTTTAAAATGGAAGAATAAAATCTCAGAAAAGGGAGAGAGTAAATGAGGCTGTAGATAAAGGTTAAAAAAGAGAGCCAGAGAGAGAGAGGGGGGGAGATGGAAGAGCACCAGAGGGGGGAGGAGGGAATGTAGCTGAATAACATCCATGTGCAAGACAGAATCACGAGGTCGCTCCATGGGTCAGGGTGACAGCATTAGGGATCACTGTAGGCAGGTCTCTGTCAGTAGCCTTCATGAATAAAACATATTCACCAAGTCTCATTTCAGTTCATCCTTGACTTCAGCCCTCACTCTTCTAATGTCTAGTAAGACCACTTTCCCTGCCCCACAGCCTAGCAGTGGCATCTTCAGCATCTTCAGCACTGCTGTAGGAATCATAATGCCTTTCTGATTTCCTGATGGCTCTTGGCTCAAAGTGCTTGTGAGGTCCCAAGTCAACATCTTGCTCCTCTCACCTCACCCTCTTTACCAACAGAAAGTTCAGCACTTCTAAAAGTATCTTCCTTCAGCAAGGTCTCAGTTGTAGACTTTTAAGTGTGGCTACCTCTGAACACCTCACACTTGGACCTTTTAACATTTTCCCCACACAGTAAACATAGTATCCCAGTGCCTAAGGCAGGAAAAAGGGCAATCTACGCAGTAAATGTATTCATGCAACAAATATTTTGGAGGGCCTGCTTGTGCTGAGCCCTGTTCTGGATCTGAGGGATAGCAATGAGCTAAACAACATCCTCTGCTTTCTTGGAATTTACATTTTAGTGGGAGAGACAAATAACAAACAAGTAAACAAATATATACATAATCTAATTTTAAGTAATGAAAAGTGTTGCTTTATATTTTTTGTAATTATATAAAAAAATGGAGATTAATGTGATAGAGGGTGATAGGGTGGGGGAGCAGGGGTGACTGAGAGATTTCTTACTGAAGAAGTAATATTAGAGGGAACATTCGGATGATAGAAAGGGCCCAACTATGGAGAAAAATCTGTTCCCTGTAAGGAAAGGCAACATCACAGGGCTTCAGATGGGAATGAACTCAGTGTTTAAAAACAGCAAGGTGTGTGGTGCTGGAGAAAAGCGAGGAGGAGGAGAGGGAGGTTGAGGTACAGAGGCAGCCTGCCTCCTACCTTGTAGGGCCCTTGAGCCCTGGTAAGGACTTTGATTTTATTCCAAATATGATGGACTTCATCAGAAGATTTGGAGCAGAGAATGACTGACAGGAGTTTTAGCCTTACTGATTGATTCTCTTATGGAATTATAAGTAAATAGTCAAAAGATCCTTCCCTTTTCCTTCTCTACTCTCAAGATTAGTGAAATAAGAATTAATTCAGAATTCTTTATTCAGCATGAATTTGTGTTTTTGTTTTTTACCCTGTAATACTAGACTCAATTTTGTCTTTTTTTTTTTTTAAGTAAACTCTACTCCCCCATGTGGGGCTTGAACTCACAACCATGAGATCAAGAATCACATGCTCTACCAACTGAACCAGCCAGGTACCCCTATTCATCATGAATTTGGAATCAACGAACAGATAACTATTTATAGGATGGTGTCACTCTCCACTGCTCTATGCCTTTTGCAGGCAAATTTAGGTTTCACACCTGATTTCTCCAGACTTAACAAAAATTTACTGAGACCTTTCTAGAAATCAGCACTGCCCTGGGCACTTGTCTACATGATCTCATTTCATCCTCCTCACAACCCTGTGATAATGGTAAGATTATCCCACTGCATATTTGAAGAGCAGGCCTAGAAATTAAATGACTTGTCTAAGATATTAAGCCAATAAATGACAGAGCCTGGATTTGCATCCTGCTTTCCTGATGCAAAGCTCCACACACATGATCTTTTTCATAGCTCTCTTATCAACCATAATGTTTTTTTTTTTTCCTGGCATTTTAAAAGACAAATATCAAAAGGAATAATCTACTTGGAGGTAAATAGTGGTAATTGCTGTCAGTTCCTGACAGTAAAACAGAGATTCAGCAAAGTAGAATAATTTGCTTGCAATTATGCAACTCAGTAGTGGCCAAGCTGGGATAATTATTAGATTTTCCCAAATGCTTCCACTGTTATCCAACCCCATCTTAGAACATTCAAAAGCAGAAAGACATAAATTAAACCTAAGGATGAATATGGGTCTCAAAGTAATAAAGGTTAATTAAGCTCTACATATGCTCACCCAAAAAAGTGCATAGCATCTGCAAAAATGAGATTATTCAAAGTATGCTTCCAAAGTAGAGATGTGGGAGAGCATATTATGAAGTAGAAGCAGCAACTGGGTGGGTGGATGGACGTGGATGTGCAGGAAACCTGGTACCATACAGGCTTGTACATCAATTCTATTGAGTAAGTTTCCTACAGATTAATCATTAGTAACTGTTTTCCAGGGACAACCAGTACTTTAAAATTAAACTGTGTCTGTCTTGTGTTTTGCCTGTGATTTCTCAATAAGATTTGTGTCATATGGGTTGGGGTATATCAATCTTGAAAAAGCTGGTTTAAAAAAAAGGCATATTTGTATTAAGATTTATAAAAATAATACATTGTATATGGCAGCTCACACCACTCCCCTGCAGCAATGCCACTATAGTAAACGGAGGGGAAAATTCTATTACAGAAGTACATGCTTTACTGCACTAATATTTTCCTTTTGATTTTAAGCTGTATTGTAAAACAAACTGGACCTTTTAGGAATCATTTGTCTTGGCATTTGAAAAAAAAGCATTGATTTTAACACTGGAGCATATAATCCAGTGTTAGAAACATTCACATCGAAATGATCTTTGAAAGGCAATTTGTCAGTGTTCCATTTGTCCAACTTCTGAATATTACATTTTTAAAGTCTTTTCCCCTGCTCCTCTAGCTCATATATAAAGTAATTCCCTTTAGGATTATGTCATTATTTTTAAATTGTCAACTTATCATGTTTTTTATTTATTCCACTTACAAAATTAAAATACCTATATAATAAGATAAAGAAATAGGGTAGGTGTTTTTTTTTTCCTTTTACTTGCACAATTAAAATGAGAATGGCTTTGATGTCAAAAATAATTATGGAAGGCTGGTTGGGAAAAGATGGCGGAGGAGTAGGGGATCCTATTCCAACCAGTCCCCGGAATTGAGCCGGATATCTACCAGACCACTCTGAACACCCACAAAATCAGTCTGAGCTGTAAGAAGATAGATCTGGATCTCTACAAACAGAATATCGCAGGCAGTTGGTTTCAAGGTACGAAGCGGGGAGCTGTGATTCCGCGGGCACCTATCAGAGGATAAACGGCAGTGGGAGGGAGCCCGGCCATGGGGATCCTACACCAGTGGTGAGCAATAGCCTCCCATGCTGGGGAAGGGGCACAGACTCCCAGACTCGTAGCAGCAGGAAAGGACGTTAGAAGGAAACCTGAGCAGTGGGGCCACACGAGGAAACTGGGAGCAGCTGTCGGTTTTAGAAGCACAAAGGGCAGAGAGATGCCCAACCTGGAGGTGAGGACTGGGAGCACTGCTGAAGGGTGCACAACTCAGGACACTGCAGTTTATAGCAGCACAGACAGAAACGGAGATAGTGTGGCCTGGAGAGCTCACTGAAGAACAGACTGCAATCTCTCTGCTCTGAGGCAGAGGGTTAGAAATGGTCTCTTCTGCTCTGACTCTCAGAAGAGATGTGGAAAGCCGCCAGAGAACAAAAGCCCCAAAAAACCGGCTTTCACTGAGCCCATCCCCCACCAAGGGGGCAGGGCAACTCTGCCCAAACAGGGTTGCCTGAGTAACAGCATGGCAGGCCCCTCCCCCAGAAGACAGGCTGGGAAAATGAGAGGCCAGCAACCCTAAGGTCCCAAGAAAACAGGTGCATCTTGCTTGGGTTGTGGTCAGTAATTTGGACTCTATACATTCCCTCAACCACCCCTCAACAAAATGACTAGGAGTAGGAACTCCCAAAATAGGAAAGACTCAGAGACTATGACTTATGCCACAGATTCACAAATGGATTCAAATATAACCAATTTGTTGGAGATGGAATTCAGGCTAGCAATTGTGAAGACAATAGCTAGAATGGAGAAATCAATTAATGGCAACAGAGAGTCTCTAAGGGCAGAAATGAAAGCTGAATTGGCAAAACAAGAAGAAGAAGAAGGTAGCGGGAGGGGAAGAATGAAGTGGGGGAAATCGGAGGGGTAGACAAACCATGAGAGATGATGGACTCTGAAAAACAAACAGGGTTCTAGAGGGGAGGGGGGTGGGAGGATGGGTTAGCCTGGTGGTGGGTATTGAGGAGGGCACATTCTGCATGGAGCACTGGGTGTTATGCACAAACAATGAATCATGGAACACTTCATCTAAAACTAATGATGTAATGTATGGGGATTAACATAAGAATAAAAAATAAATTAATTAAAACTTAAAAAAAATGTTATCAATGAGATCCAATCTAATCCAGATAATCTAACAGCTAGGGTAAGTGAGGCAGAAGAATGAATTAGTGACCTGGAAGACCATTTAATAGACAAAAAGGGAAAAGAGGAGGCCAGGGAAAAACAACTCAGAATCCATGAAAATAGAATCAGAGAAATAAGTGACACCATGAAACGTTCAATGTCAGAATTATTGGAGTCCCGGAGGGGGTGGAGAGAGAGAGAGGACTAGAAGATATATTTGATCAAATCGTAGCTGAGAACTTCCTTAATCTGGGCAATGAAACAAACATTCATGTCCTCAAGGCAGATAGGACCCCTCCCAAGATCAAGCAAAACAGGCCAACACCCTGGCATGTAATAGTAAAACTCGCCAATCTTAGAACCAAGGAAACCACCTTAAGGGCAGTTAGGGGGAAGAGATTCCTTATGTATAGAGGAAGGAACATCAGAATAATGTCAGACCAATTCACAGAGACCTGGCAAGCCAGAAAGGCCTGGCAAGACATATTCAGGGTACTAAACGAGAAGAACATGCAGACAAGAATACTTTATCCAGCAAGGCTGTCATTTAGAATGGATGGAGAGATGCAGAGCCTCCAAGACTGGCAGAAACTGAAAGAATATGTGACCACTAAGCCGGCCCTGCAAGAAATATTAAGGGGGGTTCTATAAAAGGAGAAAGACCCCAAGAGTGATATAGAAAAGAAATTTACAGGGACAATCTATAAAAACAACATCTTCACAGGCAACATGATGACAATTAATTCATATCTTTCAATAATCACTCTCAATGTGAACGGCCTAAATGCTCCCATAAAACGGCACAGGGTTGCAGATTGGATAAAAAGACAGGACCCATCCATATGCTGCCTACAAGAGACTCATTTTGAACCTAAAGATACATCCAGACTGAAAGTAAAGGCATGGAGATCCATCTTCCATGCCAACGGACCTCAAAAGAAAGCTGGGGTAGCAATTCTTATACCAGACAAATTAGATTTTAAACTAAAGACTATAGTTAGAGACACAGAAGGACACTATATCATTCTTAAAGGGTCTATCCAACAAGAAAATCTAACAATTGTAAATATCTACACCCCCAACATGGAAGCAGCCATCTACATAAGCCAACTGTTAACCAAAATATAGAGTCATATTGATAACAATATGTTAATTGTAGAAGACCTCAATACTCCACTCTCAGGAATAGACAGATCATCTAAGCAGAAAAAAGAAACAAGAGCTTTGAATGACACACTGGACAAGATGGACCTCATAGATATATACAGAACATTCCACCCTAAAACAACAGAATACTCGTTCTTCTTGAGCACACATGGAACTTTCTCCAGAATAGACCACATACTGGGTCACAAATCAGGTCTCAACCGATACCAAAAGATTGAGATTATTCCCTGCATATTCTCAGACCACAATGCTTTAAAACTGGAACTCAATCACAAGAAAAACTTTGGCAGAAATTCAAACACTTGGAAGCTAAAGACCACTCTGCTCAAGAATGTTTGGATCAACCAGGAAATCAAAGAAGAACTTAAACAATTCATGGAAATCAATGAAAACAAAAACACATTGGTCCAAAACCTATGGGATACTGCAAAGGCGGTCCTAAGGGGAAATACATAGCCATCCAAGCCTCACTCAAAAAAATAGAAAAATCCCGAATTCACCAACTAACTCTACACCTTAAAGAACTAGAGAATAATCAACAAATGATGCCTAAGCCACGAATTAGAAGAGAAATAATTAAGATTAGAGCAGAGATCAATGAATTAGAAACCAGAAACACAGTAGAGCAAATCAACAAAACTAGAAGCTGGTTCTTTGAAAGAATTAGTAAGATCGATAAACCACTGGCCAGACTTATCCAAAAGAAAAGAGAAAGGACCCAAATTAATAAAATTATGAATGAAAGGGGAGAGATCATGACTAACACCAAGGAAATAGAAACAATTATTAGAAATTATTATCAACAACGATATGCCAATAAACTGAGCAACCTGGATGAAATGGATGCATTCCTGGAAACCTATAAATCCCCAAGACTGAAACAGGAAGAAATTGACAACCTGAATAGGCCAATAACCAGGAATGAGATTGAAGTAGTGATCAAAAACCTCCCAAAAAACAAGAGTCCAGGGCCTGATGTATTCCCAGGGGAATTCTACCAAACCTTCAAAGAAGAAATAATACCTATTCTCCTGAGGCTGTTTCAAAAAATAGAAACAGAAGGAAAGCTTCCAGACTCATTCTATGAGGTCAGCATTACCTTAATCCCCAAACCAGGCAAAGACCCCATCAAAAAGGAGAATTTCAGACCGATATCCCTGATGAATAGGGATTCCAAAATCCTCAACAAAATCCTAGCTAATAGGATCCAACAATACATTAAAAGGATCATCCACCATGACCAAGTGGGATTTATTCCCGGGATGCAAGGGTGGTTCAACATTCTCAAATCAATCAATGTGATAGAACACATTAATAAGAGGAGGGAGAAGAACCATATGATCCTCTCAACAGATGCAGAAAAAGCACTTGACAAAATACAGCATCCTTTCCTGATTAAAACTCTTCAGAGTAGGGGTGCCTGGGTGGCTCAGTCGTTAAGTGTCTGCCTTTGGCTCAGGTCATGATCCCAGGTCCTGGGAGCGAGCCCCGCATCAGGCTCCCTGCTCGGCGGGAAGCCTGCTTCTCCCTCTCCCACTCCTCCTGCTTGTGTTCCCTCTCTCTTTCTGAGTCTCTCTCTGTCAAATAAATAAATAAAATCTTTTTAAAAAATTAAAATTAAAATAAAATAAAATAAAAAAATAAAAGCTCTTCAGAGTATAGGGATAGAGGGAACATTCCTCAAGTTCATAATATCCATCTATGAAAAACCCATAGCAAAAAAAAAAAAAAAAAAACCCATAGCAAATATCATCCTCAATGGGAAAAAGCTGAGAGCCTTTCCCTTAAGATCAGGAACACATCAAGGATGCCCACTCTCGTCACTATTGTTCAATATAGTACTAGAAGTCCTAGCAACAGCAATCAGACAACAAAAAGAAATAAAAGGTATTCAAATTAGCAAAGAAGAAGTCAAACCTCTCTCTTCGCAGATGACATGATACTTTATGTGGAAAACCCAAAAGACTCCACCCCCAAATTACTAGAACTCATACGGCAATTCAGTAATGCAGCAGGATACTAAATCGATGCACAGAAATCAGTTGCTTTCTTTTTTTTTTTTTTTAAGATTTATTTATTTATTTATTTATTTATTTATTTGACAGAGACAGACACAGTGAGAGAGGGAAACACAAGCAGGGGGAGTGGGAGAGGGAGAAGCAGACTCTGCAGGGAGCCCGATATGGGGCTAGATCCCAGGACCCTGGGATCATGACCTGAGCCGAAGGCAGACACTTAACGACTGAGCCACCCAGGCGCCCCCAGTTGCTTTCTTATACACTAACAATGCAACTGTAGAAAGAGAAATTAGAGAAACTATTCCATTTACAACAGCACCAAAAACCATAAGATACCTTGGAATAAACCTAACCAAAGAGGTAAAGGATCTATACTCTAGGAACCACAGAACACTCATGAAAGAAACTGAAGAAGACACAAAAAGATGGAAAAACTTTCCATGCTCATGGACGGGAAGAATAAACATTGCTAAAATGTCTATGCTACCCAGAGCAATCTATACTTTCAATGCCATCCCAATCAAAATTCCAATGACATTTTTCAAAGTGCTGGAACAAACAATCCTAAAATTTGTATGAAATCAGAAAAGACCCCAAATCGCCAAGGAAATGTTGAAAAAGAAGCTGGGGGCATCACGTTGTCCGATTTCAAGCTATATTACAAAGCTGTGCTCACCAAGACAGCATGGTACTGGCACAAAAACAGACATATTGACCAATGGAACAGAATAGAGAGCCCAGATATGGATCCTCAACTCTATGGTCAAATAATCTTTGACAAAGCAGGCAAAAATATGCAATGGAAAAAAGACAGTCTGTTCAATAAATGGTGCTGGGAAAATTGGACAGCTACAGGCAGAAGAATGAAACTCGACCATTCTCTAACACCATACACAAAGATAAACTCAAAAATAGATGAAAGACCTCAATGTGAGACAGGAATCCATCAAAATCCTAGAGGAGAACATAGGCAGTAACTTCTTTGACATCACCCACAGCAACTTCTTTCAAGATACACCTCCAAAGGCTAGTGAAACAAAAGCAAAAATGAACTTTTGGGACTTCATCAAGATAAAAACTTCTGCACAGCAAAGGAAACAGTCAACAAAACAAAGAGGCAACCCACAGAATGGGAGAAGATATTTGCAAATGACACTACAGATAAAGGGCTGGTATCCAAGATCTATAAAGAACTTCTCAAACTCAACACCCAAAAAACAAATAATAAAGTCAAAAAATGGGCAGAAGACATGAACAGACACTTCTCCAAAGAAGATATACAGATGGCTAACAGACACATGAAAAAATGTTCATCATCATTAGCCATCAGGGAAATTCAAATCAAAACAACACTGAGATACCACCTTACACCAGTTAGAATGGCAAAACTTGACAAGGCAAGAAACAACAAATGTTGGAGAGGTTGTGGAGAAAGGGGAACCCTCTTACACTGTTGGTGGGAATGCAAGTTGGTACAGCCACTTTGGAAAACAGTGTGGAGGTGCCTCAAAAATTTAAAAATAGAGCTACCCTATGACCCAGCAATTGCACTCCTGGGTATTTACCCCAAAGACACAGATGTAGTGAAAAGAAGGGCCATATGAACCCCAATGTTCATAGCAGCAATGTCCGCAATAGCCAAACTGTGGAAAGAGCCGAGATGCCCTTCAACAGATGAATGGATAAAGAAGATGTGGTCCATATATACAATGGAATATTACTCAGCCATCAGAAAGGATGAATACCCAACTTTTACATCAGCATGGATGGGACTGGAGGAGATTATGCTAAGTCAAATAAGTCAAGCAGAGAAAGTCAATTATCATATGGTCTCACTTATTTGTGGAACATAAGGAATAGCATGAAGGACATTAGGAGAAGGAAGGGAAAAATGAAGGGGGTGGAGGACTGGAGGGAGAGATGAACCATGAGAGACTATGGACTCTGAGAAACTAACTGAGGGTTTTAGAGGGGAGGGGGGTTGGGGGATGGGTTAGCCCGGTGATGGGCATTAAGGAGGGCACATACTGCATGAAGCATTGGGTCTTACATGAGAACAATGAATCGTGGATCACCACATCAAAAACTAATGCTGTATTGTATGGTGACTAATATAACATAATAAAATAATATTTAAAATAATAATAATTATGTGTACAAGTAGCACACATTCATTTCAACCATATTTTACTGGACAAAACCCAACATATGGCCCCAAACCATCTGCAAGGGATACCAGGAAATGTAGTTTCCCCATGTGTCCAGGAAAAGCAAATGGAATTTATTAATATAGAGAAAGTAACACAAAGAAAAAAAAATAAACTAAACAATGATAAGGTACTCAGATTTCCTTCTGTAACATCTAAAATTAGTTCAAAGCTTCATCCCAGAATTCATTTATATGTATATATCTTTTTTATCATTATGAAGAAAACTCAAGAGCAGTTGGCACAAAAGAAGGGCCTTTACTACGACATTTTGAGAGAAAAATAAACCTCTGAATCTATGATTCAACTCATCTCAAGAAGCAGTTTTTTTAAAAGCTGATGAAGATAAAGTTCTGGATACACCAAACTCATCTAGTAGCGAGTCAAGCTCAACCACAGACAGACATCCCCACTCCCCTGTCCACTCCCATTCTATGGTTAAGTTGAAAGAATCACATCCTAAATGTCCAACTATGCTGTTGCAGCCAAGTTCAGGACCAAGTGGAACACTGTAGAAAAAAAAGAAAATATATGTTGACCCTATGATGTCCCTCAAATCACTCAGCAGAAAGGAAGAAAAGTATCAGATAGAGTCATGTAACCTGGAACCATTAACAAGATTGTAAATGATGAGCAAAAAACAGCATTTAATTTCTACCCTTGGGCCTACTTTCAGGTTCTGAATTATTTCAGTGCCTGTGCCCAAACTAGTAAGATTGCTTTGTGGAGCATGGAATTGGAAGCTAATTACAACTTTTATAACAAAATGTGTGGTGCCATAATGCATATGTTGCCTCTTCAAGTAGTAATGAGTCTTCCCTCACTGGCGGTTCCAACAATGAGAGTAAGACCATTTGATGGAATGCTGGAAAGGACTTCATTTTTGAGCGTGAAGCCTAAACCATATCCACATACCACCCAAGGCTCAGATTTCAAGATTCTATGCACTTAAATCTGCTATTAAAAAAAAAAAAAAGACTATTTACCAAGCCACACTCCAGCTCTGGCCATCAGTGTCCTTGGTTCAACAGTTATGTAGGAAAGGCGAAAACCGAACAAAAACAAAAAATCTGATCTTAAACTATAACCTAAATGAGTGTTTTCTCTTTTCTCAAATAGATTGTTTTACTAGCTACCACTTCTAAACAAATCCAGAACATTCCACTTAAGTCATTTTCAACTCAAAATAGCATTCAGTTTTGCCACCTGAAGGTATATCAAAGGTAACTTACATACAGAAATGAATATAGGAAATGAAAATACAAGTATGGTGAGCCATACTTCTGGAGGTATGGTTTTTAAAAATTATGCTTAAAGATCCACAATTACTGATTTCTTTTAAATCAGGGTATATAATTATACCCAGAGTTCCACAGATTAAATCATCAGGGCTTTAATGGTTTAACCATGTTAAGCCTAGAAATCATAGAAAAACTTGATCTAAGATAAAAAGACCAGCAACCTCAGAAGGCTAGGGATTAGTTCTTGTTAGCGTCATTGGAGTTAATAATTCCAAGGGGAAAACGGAGCCACGGCCGTAAATTAAACTTGGTGTTTCTTGCTGACTAAACTCTACATGTTGCTGTTAAAAATGCTTATTTCTTATGTAGCAGAACATCTGCTTTTTGATGCTAAAAGCAGGATCCTAATGGAAGTAGTGATCTTTCCCAAGGCAACTTGATTAATAGTAGGCTTCCAAATTTTAGCTAAAAGACATTTTGATGAAACCAGCAGTACTGAATAATTGTTTCCACAAATAATCTTAATGTATATTTCCTTTCTCTCCACGATTTTAGACAGCAGGACTCTGAGATGTATTGGTTTTCTTCTACACAACTCTTGCTCTTATAGTTATTTCACAAGTCAGGGGTGTGCACTGACCACCCAAGCACCTGGGTAGTGTGCTCAAAACGTCCTTGCTTGCTGGTTCCTAGGAGTCTGAAGAGAAATCATCTGAATGTGGAGAAACAATAAACAAATAATAAACAAAATAGACATAAAGTTTAAAACAAGGACTAAAACATTTATTACAAGGAGTTCATTTCATTGCAATAAAATGGAAATCAAGAATAAAACTGTATTCTCAAACACAAAGAGGTGGACAATTCTTATATCTGGATAAGATAGTAAACATTATTGTTGAGGGTGAATAATCTTTATGCAAAGTAAGTAGAAGATACTTCAAGGGCAAAGGAAGGTTTTTAAAAGTTGGGTAGAGCTGATGGTGGCTTGAAAACACAAAATAAGTCCTTAAAACACACCACAGGAGGTGAGACAGAGAGAAGAGGGTAAAGGAAATGGGCCAGAAAAAGGAAAAAGGAACAAAAAGTCTGCTGAATTAGGAATTACAAGACCTGCATTCATATCCCTGAGCCATCCCAGCCATGTAATCTTGAGCCATTGCCATCACCATCAACAGCTGTAACTTAGAGAGAACTTACGGTGAACTGGGCTCTTCCCACAGGCTGCATCCTACAATCCTTACAGCGACTTGTGCTTTCCAAGCATGTCCTGTTATCCCCACTTTATGAAAGGAGAAACAGATTCAGAAAACTTAAATATCATCCCAAGGTTTCACAACTAGTAGATATCAGAACCAAAGGTTTCCTCTGGCTTGAAAGCATGTGTAGAATTTGAAAGCACCCACCCTTTCCACAACGGTGGGATGCTTCCTAAATGTAAACTCTCACAACCTCAGTCTCTTTATCCAGAAAGGGATTATTATAACTCCTTCTATTGTCACATGAGGATGCGTACCTGTTGCCTTTTGCCACAGTCACTTCATTTGTTATTTCCCCTGGGCCTGTGAGAAAGTGAGGCATTCTGCTGATCTTGGCTGGAGGTGATAGGATAGTTTTAATGGTCTGCCCATGAGTCTGGTAGTCAGCTGGTTGTTGGCTGACCTAGCATGGGATCACTGGGATAACTAGCTCTGCTCCATGTGACCTCTCATTTCCAAAAGGCAAGCCCAGGCTCATTTCTGTTGTAGCGGCAAAGAAAGCATACAAGTCCTCTTGAGTCCTAGAGCCAGAACTGGCATCATATCAGTTGCATCACATTCTGTGAGCTAAGTAAATAACAAGACCGGCCCAGATTCAAAGGCTAGAAACAGACTCCAAAAATCACATTTCAAAGGGCCTGTGTACATGGAAGAGTGAAGAATTAGGGCCATTTTGCAATCACTCTATGATAGAATATGTGTAAATATGCTCTCTAAAATGTAAAATGCCATATCACAGGGGTCCCTATCTAAAACCAACTCATCTCAAAAAGCGCTAACCACTGCCACCAATCCAAGGACAGCTTGTTTTCATAGCTGTCATCTCTTCCAGCTGAGCTTGTAAAAAAGAGCTAGACAAAACCATGTAATGAGAATCAGTGTATCAGACTTTCCTTATGTTCTCTGAATTCAGATGAGATTTTTCCCCATGCCTTTACTCTGAGACTCCATCCACAGTTACATCCTATTAAGTTAGAAACGTCTTCCAGAATTAAAAACCAAGGAGAATAATTTCCAGGTTTGGTGTCATTTATTCTTGGCCTTTCTGAAACTGTACATTCCATCATTTTTGTTATTCAAGTATTTTGCTTTCTTCCTAAATCAAAATCCCAAAATGTTATATCTCAAAATCATAGTTCAAATGCTTTAAAACCACGTTCTATATGTCCCTGAGGGACATAGTCTGGGAAGGCATCAAACCAGCACTGGGATTCATGTTAAGCCATGAAATTAACTATGATTTGGACCAAAAGCTGCTGTAACCAGAAACTCCAGAGATTATCTCTTTCCTTTCTCAGAAATATTTACCTATATTTTTAAGTCTTCCCTGAATTACATCCAGATGAGATGCAAGAGGATGTCAACACTTATGTCATATGATCTCTCCAAGCCAGTGGCTCTCAGCCCTAGCTGGGTGAACATTAGAATCACCTGAGGAGCTTTTAAAAAATCCCCATGCCCAAGACACACTCCAGGACAAACAAATCAGAATCACTGGGATGAGACACAATCTTCAGCATTTTTCAAGCTCCCTGAAGGATTCCAGTGTGTCCTCAAGGTTGAGAAACACTGCGTGGGCCCTTACCTTCCTTTCCTAGGAATGGAAGGCTTTGCACTAAATTCCGATTTGTACTAGAGTGCAATTCTATTTCTCTCTTTGAATTGCTGGCAAAATCACTTGACCATTTCTCTCATTAAACTATTTTGAAGCAATGTAGAGTAGAAAGAGGCTTTGGAATCCAAGCTGCAGTTAAATCCCTGGTCAGTTTCTTATTAGGCACATGACTTGGAGCAGGTCATTTAACCTCCTTAGCCTCTCTGAGCCTTGATTTCCTCCTAAGGCAAATGGTATAATAATTCCTACCACATAAGGTGTTATAAAGATTAAGTGACATAAAGTATATTAAATGCCCCCAAAGAAGGCAACTAGTAAATATCCATTTTTTTCCCACTTTGCTTAGGGATTCTTGAACAAGCTGCTCAGCATCCTCAGGCGGCCTGCTGTTAACCGCTGAAACAAAAGGAAAGAATAACACTCAATGTCTAATACATGGATCTGTACACAGTGAAGGGGTCTAGTCATCTGCCTTCTGCATTCATCAGAAAATGCTGCTGCTAATTCTCTTGGAGTGAAATATCACTATATATCTGTTTGCTGGGGCCCACTCCACAGGGGGTCTAAATGTCACTTGCTCCTTGTTCACACACATCATTGATGGGTCTTTATTCTTTTCTCCATCAGCCCAACAGGCCTGATGCAAAGTGGGTTTGAGGGGAAAGCCACATAGGGAAGCATGGCCAAGGACCTGGCCAGCCTTCCTCTGTATCACACCAGCTCAGCTCACCACAAAACCAAAGAACTAAAAATGACTGCAGAGTAAGGTAATATCGCCATTACAGCTACAGAGCAGCAAAATCATCTTTGAATAGTAGACTTTTGGGGGTTTTTTTTTATTAATCATAAGTCTCCTAGACAGGTCTGCAAATGTACTTCTGCAAAAAGGAGTATTATTAAATTGCTGTAGTTTTTTAAGAAGCCTGGCACCAGAAAGCAAATGAAATTTTTTTTGGTCTCTGCATTGCTAACAAAGAAGAAATGCATTTAGATTTTTCCAAAAAAAATGTTATTAAGGTAAATTGGTATATAGCATTATATAAGTTTCAGGTGTACAACATTATAATTCAACATCTGCATGCACTACAAAGTGATCATCATCAAAAATATAGTTACCATCTATCACCATCCAACTGATACCCTTCATCCATTTCACTCACTCAACCCCATTCCCCTCTGATAACCATCAATCTGTTCTCTGTAACTATGAGTTCATATTTGTATTTTTTTTGTTTAT
This sequence comes from Mirounga leonina, assembly GCF_011800145.1. NCBI lineage: Eukaryota > Metazoa > Chordata > Mammalia > Carnivora > Phocidae > Mirounga > Mirounga leonina. The sequence continues at coordinate 26,393,164 of NW_023270305.1, forward strand.
GCATTTGTTTTGTTTTGATTTCACATATGAGTGAAATCAGACAGTATTTGTCTTTCTCCATCTCACTTATTTCACTTAGCACATAACCCTCTAGGTCCAACCATGTTGTTGCAAACGGCAAGATTTCATTCTTCTTTATGGCTCAGTAGTATTCCTGTGTGTGTGTGTGTGTGTGTGTGTGTGTGTGTGTGTACCCCACATCCTCCATCCATTCATCTGTCAGTGAACACTTAGGCTGTTTCTGTATCTTGGTTATTGTACATAAGGCTGCAATGAACATAGGAACACATATATCTTTTCAAATTAGTGTTTTTGTATCCTTCAGATAGATACCCAGAAGTGGAATAGCTGGATCATATGGTAGATCTAGTCTTAATTTTTGGAGGAACCAAAAATTTTCAATAGTGGCTGCACCAATTTATATTCCCAACAACAGTGTACAAGAGTTCCCTTTTCTCTACATTCTCTCCAACCCTTGTTATTTTTTATCTTTTTGATAATAGTCACCCTAACAGGTATGAGGTGATATCTCATTGTAGTTTTGATTTGGATTTCCCTTACGATTAGTGATGTTGAACATCTTTTCACATGCCTACTGGCCATCTGTATGTCTTCTTTGGAAAAATGTCTATTCAGATCCTCTGCCCATTTTTAATTGGGTTGTTTTTTTATTGTTGAATTGTAGGAGTTCTTTCTATATTTTGGATATTAACCCCTTATCAAATACATGATTTGCAAATATCTTCTCCCATTTTGTAAGCTGTCTTTTCATTTTGATGATGGTTTCCTTTGCTATGCAGAAGCTTTTTAGTTCAATGTAGTCCCACTTGTTTGAGAAATGCCATTGGAATTTTGATAGGGATTACACTGAATCTGTAGATTGCTTTGGGTGTTATGAACATTTTAACAGTATTAATTCTTATAATCCATGAACATGAAATATCTCTCCATTAACTTGTCTCTTCTTCAATTACCTTCATCAATGTCTTAACAGTTTTTAGTGTATAGGTCTTTCACCTCCTCGGTTAAATTTACTTCTAGGTATTTTATTCTTTTTGATGCAATTGTAAATGGGACTTCTTTCTTAATTTCTCTTTCTGATAGTTCATGATTAGTGTATAGAAATACCACAGCTTTCTATATGTTGTTTTTGTATCCTGCAACTTTACTGAATTCATTTATTAGTTCTAACAGTCTTTTGGTGAAGTTTTGGGGTTTTCTATAAATATTATCATGTCATCTGTAACTGGTGATAGTCTTCTTCCTTTTTAATTTGGATGACTTTTACTTTTTTTTTTTTTCTTTTTTGCCTTATTCCTATGGCTAGGACTTCCAATACTATGTTGAATAAAAGAGTGACAAGTATATGGGTATCCTTGTCTTGTTTCTGATCTCAGAAGAAAAGTTTTTGGTTTTTTACCATTGAGTATGATGTTAGTTGTAGGTCTCGTCATTTTTGGCCTTTATTATATAGAGAGGCATGTTCCTTCCATAATCACTTTGTTGAGAGTTTTTATTGTAAATAGATGTTAAGCTTTGTCAAATGCTCTTTTTGCATTTACTGAGATGATCATATGCTTTTTATCCTTCATTTTGTTGATGTGGTTTATCACATTGATTGACTTGCAAATGTTGAATCATACTTGCACCCCTGAAATAAATCCTGCTTTATCACGGTGTGTGATCCTTTATATGGATTGTTGAATTCAGTGTGCTAAATTTTTTTTAAGATTTTATTTATTTATTTATTTGACAGAGAGAGCACAAGCAGGGGGAGCGGCAGAGGGAGAGAGAGAATCAGGCTCCCCAGTGAGCAGGGAGCCCGATGTGGGGCTTGATCCCAGGACTCTGGGATCATGACCGGAGCCAAAGGCAGCTGCTTAACCAACTGAGCCACCCAGGTGCCTCTCAGTGTACTAAATTTTATTGAGGATTTTGCACCTATGTTCATCAAGGGTATTGGCCAGTAACTGTCCTTTTTTTGTGGTGTATTTGTCTGGTTTTGGTATCAAGATAATGCTGGCCTTATAAACTGGGTCTGGAAGCATTCTCTCTTCTTCAGTTTTTTGGAAGAATTTGAGAAGGGTAGTATTAACTCTTTAAATGTTTGATAGAATTCACCATTGAGATCATCTGGCCCTTGGCTTTTGTTGGGAGGTTTTAGATTACGATTTAATGACCTTACTAGAAATAGATCTATTCAGATTTTCTATTTTTTGGGTGATTTAGTCTTAGAAGATTGTATTTATAGGAATTCACTCATTTATACTTAGCTGTCCAATTTGTTGGCGTTATAATTGTTTGTGATAGTTTCTTATGATCCTTTGTATTTCTGCGGTACTAATTGTAACTTCTCTTTCAGTTCTAATTTTATTTGAGCACTCTCCTTTTTTCTTGGTGAGCATAGGTAAAAGTTTGTCAATTTTATCTTTTCAAAGAACCAGCTCTTAGTCTCATTGATCTTTCTTACTGTCTTTTTAGTCTCTATTTCATCTTTCATGCTCTGATCTTTATTATTTCCTACCACTAACTTTAGCCTTTGTTCTTCTTTTTCTCATTCATTTAGGTGTAAAGTTAGATTGTTAGAGATTTTTCTTGTTTCTTGAGGTAGGCCTGTATTACTAAGACCTTCCCTCTAGAACCACTTTTGCTGCGTCTTATAGACTTTGGTCTATATGACACCATATTTCTGTTCCTATTTGTCTCTAGGTATTTTTATATGTCTCCTATAATTTCTTCAATGACTCACTGATTGTTCATATTTTATCTCCACATTTTTGTTTTTTCCAGCTTTCTTCTTGTAATTGACTTTCATACCATTATGGTCATAAAAGACACTTGATATGATTTCAATCTTCCTGAATTTATTGAGACTTGTTTTGTGGCCCAACACGTGATCTATCCTGGAGAATGTTTCCATGTGCACTTGAGAACAATATGCATTCTGCTGCTTTTGGGTGGAATGTTCTGTATATATCTGTAAGGTCCATCTCTGTTCCTTTCTTTTTCTCTTTCTCTCTTCCCTTGTGGTTTGATGGTTTTCTTTAGTGCTATGTTTAGATTCCTTTCTCAATTTCTTTTGTATATTTACTATAAGTCTTTTTGTGGTTACCATGACATTCATAAATCCTATGTATATAATGGTCATTTTTAAGTTGATAGCAACTTAAATTTAAAAACATTCCAAAACTTCACATTTTTATGCCCCCCTCCCAACATTGTATAATTTTGATGTCACATTTTTCATCTTTTTATTTTATGTATCCCTTAACTAATTATTGTAGTTTTAGTTAATTTTCAGTACTATTGTCTTTTAACCTTCATATTTGCTTTAAAAGTGATTGAACCACTATCTTTACTATAAATTTACCTTTTCCAGTGAGATTTTTACTTTCATATGTTTTCTTGTTATTAATTAGTGTCATTTCTTTTCAGCTTAAATAAGTTCCTTTAACATTTCTTGTATGGCCAGTTTAGTAGTGATGAACTCTTCTAGTTTTTGCTTATCCTGAAAATGTCTTTTTTTAAAGATTTATTTATTTTAGAGAGAGAGAGCACAAGCTGGAGGGGTAGAGGGAGAGGGAGAGAGAATCTCAAGCAGATTCTGCACTGAGCATGGAATCCAATGCAGGGCTTGATCTCATAACCTTGAAATCACGACCTGAGCTGAAACCAAGAGTCAGACACTTAACTGACTGTACCATCCAAGTGCCCCTATCCTGAAAACTCTTAATGTCCCCTTCAATTCTGAATGATAGTCTTGCTGGGTAGAGAATTCTTGGCTGGAAGTTTTTTCCTTTCAGTACTTTGAATATATCATGCCACTATCTTCTGGCCTGCACAGTCACAGTTCCTGCACAGAAATCTGATAATAACTTCATGGGATTTCCTTTGTATGTAACAAGTTGTTTTACTCTTGCTGTTTTTTCATATTCTCTCTTTATCTTTAAATTTACCATTTTAATTATGTGTCTTGGTGTGGATCTTTTTTGGTTCACCTTATTTGGAATTTTCTGGGCTTTCTTGACCTGGAAGTCTGTTTCCTTCTCCAGATTAGGTAAATTTTCAGCCGTTATTTCTTCAAATAAGTTTTCTGGCCATTTCTCTGTTTTAAAAATGATTGATCTTTGTGGGACCCCATAATGGAAATATTATCCTGCTTGATGTTGTCCCAAAGATCCCTTACATTACCTCCAGTTTAAGAAATCCTTTCTCTTTTTGCTGCTTTGTCTGAGTGAGTTACATTGTTTTGTCTTCTAGCTCACTGATCTGTTCTCCTGCTATTGAACCCCTCTAGAATATTTTTTCAGTTCAATTATTGTATTCTTCAGCTCTGTAATTTCTTTTGATACTACCTTACATTTTCTTTTTGTTGAAGTTCTCACTGTCTTCATCCTTTCTTCTCCCGAGTTCAGTGAGCATCTTTATGACAATTACATTGAACTCTTTATCAGGTAAATTGCTTATCTCTGTTTCATTAGGTCTTTTTCTAAGGATTGTCCTTACTCTTTTGTTTGGAACATATTGCTCTGTCTCCTCATTTTGCCTGACTCCCTTGTTTCTATGTATTAGGCAAATCAACTACCTCTCCCAAACCTGAAGGAGTGGCCTTATGTAGGAAATGTCCCATGGGTCTCATAAGCAGCACTATCCCCCCTAGCCACCTGCACCAGGCACTCAAGGGGCATCCCCTGTGTGAGTTGCACATGCCCACATGCTGTGGTGGGGCCATGGCTGCAGTATGGGGGTGGGCAGGGCTCTTGCCCAGCCCAGCTGTGACACATGGAGCTGTGACACATGGGTGCAACATGGGTAAGGATGGGGACCTTCACTGGGGCACCATCAGCACCAGCACCATCAAGCTAGAATATCATAAAAATGGCACCTGCCAGTGTCTCCATCCACAGAGAGAATGCCAGTAAGTTCCTGCCTTTCCAGCAAATGCTTCAAGATTAGTAAGTGGGTATCCTTCACATATGGTCTAGGCACTCTTCAAACTCATGTTTTTGCCCTGGGTCTGAGGGCAAGTGAGTCTGTACACAAGTCCTTTAAGAGCAGGTTTTTATTCTCTATAGTTCTATAATTTCCCTGGACATAACCCGCTTTGGTTTTCAAAACCAAGCATTTTGGGGACTCACCCTAGAGGTTGGGGTGCCTGATGTGAAACACAAACCCCTCACTTCTCAGGGAAAAGTTATGTCTTTTAAGATCCCTCCTGGTTGTGGATCCCACACCTAGGTGGGTTTTTTGTTTGTTTGTTTGTTTGTTTATTGTTTGTTTGTTTGGCAAGACCATGTCTCTGTCTCTCCTACCCTTTTTTTTTTTACTTTTTATTTAAATATCAGTTAGTTAACATACAGTGTAATATTAGTTTCAGGTGTACAATATAGTGATTCAACCCTTCCATACAACACCTGGTGCTCATCCCAACAAGTGCCCTCCTTACTCCCCTTTACCTATTTAACCCATCCACACATCCATATCCCCTCTGGTAAACACAAGTTTGTTCTCTCTCTTTTTTTCCCCTTTGCTTATTTGCTTTGTTTCTTAAATTCCACATATGAGTGAAAACATACAGTATTTGTCTTTCTCTGACTGACTTATGTCAGCGAAATGTTGCAAATGGCAAGATTTCATTCTTTTTGATGGCTGAGTGATATTCCATTGTGTATATATACCACACTTCTTTATCCATTCACCAGCCAATGGACACTTGGGCTATTTCCATAATTTGGCCATTGTAGATAATGCTGCTATAAACATTGGGGTTCGTGTATCCCTTTGAATCAGTATTTTTGTATTCTTTGGGTAAATATCTAGTAGTGCAATTGCTGGATCATAGGTCTCCTACCTGTTTTGATGCTTCCCTTTTATCTTTTGTTGTAGAGGCTCTGTTCATCCAGGTTTTAGATCTTTTTCAGAGGAAATTATTCCATTTGCTGTTGCAAGTTTGTGGTGTCGGTGGGAAGAGATGAGTTCAGAATCTTCCTATGCTAGCATCTAGAACCCCTCTCCCAAAATATATTTTTAAATGATTAAAACTATTTTATTCATTCTGACTCATTTTCCAATTACAGAAAATCTTTATATATTAAGATCAATTGAACAGAAGCAAAGCAGAAATTGTAGTATTATTGATTAATCATATGTAACCAAATGCCATAATTAAATAGTAATTTCAAGATGACTAATCTCTGTGGAAATCTGTGGGCCTTCAGCAACCCCTCACCCTGCAATTTAGGACAAGTCATGGCTGCTCCATCTTCAACCTGATGCAGATAAGCTGCCTTAAATTCTACCATGGCAAAGCCTGCACCCCAGTGATTAATTACGTGTTGGCAATTATAGCTTTCCCAGTCTTCATTTTGTTTCTTATTAAAGTCAAGGATTTTTTTTAAGATTTCTTTATTTATTTGAGGGAGAGAGAGAGAGAAAGAGAGCGTGCAGAGAGTGAGAGGGAGAGGGAAAATCTCAAGCAGACTCCCCACTGAGCATGGAGCTCCACATGGGGCTGAATCTCACGACCCTGAGAACTTGACCTGAGCTGAAATCAAGGATCAGATGCTTAACCAACTGAGCCACCCAGGTGCCCCATAGTCAATGACTTTTTTTTTTAACGAGTATACTTAGGTTCCATGGCACAGGGAATACCTAGCCAATATTTAAGCTTGTGCAAAATGAAGTCGTTTGGATCAGAAACACTGAGTTGTTAATGAATGTGGTATCTTTTGTTGATCTTGTATCTCAGTGAAATTGGCACTTACTACTTACATATTATATACCTATCTATTTATATGTTTACTAACTATCTCTACATTCTAGATCAGGAATCTACAAAGTATGGCCCACGGGCCAAATCAGGCCACACCCACTTGTTTACATATTGTCTGTGGCTACTTTCCCATTACAAAGGCAAAGTTGTGTAGTTGTGACAGAGACTGTTCCACAAAGCCAAAAATATTTACTATCTAGTCCTTTACAGAAAAAAACTTGCCAACCCCTGTTCTAGACTCAAGGCTTCCTAAACAAGGACTTTGCCATCAACTTAGTGACCTACCCATAGTAAGTGTTCAAATAAACACTCCTTGCATAAATAAATTGTGTGAAATAAGTTTATCATCTCAGCCGCAAAGCTACTTTTCAGGTGCATGTCTTCAGAAAAAGGAAAAGCAGGCATTTGTGCTTTGTTTACAAATTTAAAAAGCTGAAGCAAGATCCTGATGAACAAACCTTTAGGTTTTCAGCTGCGAAAACTGAGGCCCAAAAACTTGAAGTAATTCTCCCAAGGTCAGCCCAAGGAGAGGCAAGAACTACTCCCACAGCATATTTGTTTTTCCTCTCATTAGTAAGACATTCTGTGAAGTCAGCCTATTCCTGGGAGGGCCAAGGGCCTGAACACAACATGCATGCAATAATAATTACACTTGTTTGGAACTTTCAATTCTGACTTATTCCCTGAAGTTTTTTAAATGCTCACCATCCCAATATATTTTCATAAATTTGGTTAGGAAATGATATGCATGCATTAGAGAACACAAAGTATAGCTTTGCAACAAACTTTGTTAATTAAACCAACACCCAGAGAAAGTTTCAGTGCACACTGAATGATTACTCCATCCACCACCTTTCTGTTTTGACAAAAGTGTCTCTAGATCTGATATCCCAAACAAGGTACTGGTTTAAATTTTAACGCATCCACCTACTCCCTCAAGTGCAAGAGAGAGAATAATTTAATTCTGCCAAGTCATACTACAAAGTAGATAAGGATCACCCAGCACAGCATAGTTTCTCTGTCTCTTGCCACACTAGCTAAGAAAGAAACGCTGGGTGGTTTGGTGTCCCCAGTGCCCTAAGGCAATTTTTCTTACATCATCATTTATTTTTTTCCCTCAAAAGTTATCTGTAAGTCAGCTTCACAAGGAAGGATCAGAGACAGAAATAAATCAGGGAACAGGGACACATTAGGACTGCAAGGCCTGGAATCCACAGGTGCAGTTCCTTTCATTCAGTCACCATCAGTTAGGCACCTAGTCATGTGCCAGGCACTGTGACAGGCACTGAGGGAAACAAAGAGGCATTTGACATAGTCCCTGGGCCCCAGAAAGAGTTCCATTTCATATGAGAGAGAGTCGAGGAGAGGGTTACAGACAGCACCATGAAGGGGGTCCAACGTGTCTACACGGTAAGCCCAAAGTGCACTGGAGGACACTGAGGGACACCTAGACCAAACTACCCTGACATTCAAGTTAAGACTTAGCCAGGTGAAAAATGGGAGAAAAACAAACTCCATGAATGTGAAGTTACATGTTCAAAGACAAGGAAATAAGGGAGAACAGGACATGTTTACGAGAGCAAAAATGGTCCAGCAATGTCTAGAGTCTCAAGTGAGAGGTAAGCCTGGAATAAAAGGTTCGGACCATTTGCTCTAAGCCCTGTCTGTCCTGGGTGCCAGGATATAGGCACCAAGACGTGTCTTTAAGGAAAAAAAGGTATCCTTGAGGTTAATCTTCTGTGCAGCAGGCATTTCAGGGGCACTACTCTTCCATCCAATACAGAAATCTTATTCCAACATCCTAAACAGAAGATTATCTGCTCTTAGTTTGAACACTTCCAATGACAAAGAACTTATTGCCACAGAAAGCAGCTTATTAGAAAGTTCTTTATGTCAAGTTGGAAACTGCCCTCATGTAACATCTTCCTGACCTCAATATGACATTGGCCAACAACTTTTCCCTGAAGAAAGGCTTAAACACAGTAAACAGAGTCCAAAGATCAGGTTTAGAAATGTATACAGCCTTAACTTAATTAACACAGTGCTTGATTAATACCAATCACATTCCAAGATGCAGTTTATTTCTATCTCCCCAACAAACCCAGACCAAGCCAGGACCAAAGAAAGATCTTCTAAATCAAAACACATCTCCCTAGAGGGATTAGGCATCTGAACCCTGAACTTCTAGACCCAAGGAACAAAGTAGGTGAGAGGAGAAGGGAGAGAAAAAAAACAAACAAACAGATACTGAACCAAGCAAAATATAGAAGCCAAAGCACATAGCTCCACGGGTAGGAGCTAAAGAGAGAAAACTGGAAGGAGCAGAGTCATGTTGCAGTGGTTCAACTGCATGACTCAGATTCACAGGGTATAAGGGAAGCCTTGTACAACACGACAGAGACAACCATAAAAACACATTAAGTTACGTACAAGGAGAGAATTAATGCAATCCCCAAGTCAGAAAATATCATATTACTCTGTTGCAGAGAGAAGGCAGAATTACTCAACTCTTATTTTGCTTTCCTCTTTGCTACTAAGAAAAATGATGATGACTTTGCAGGGTAGAACATGCATCGTCAATAAAGAATGGAAGCCAGGGATGGATGAGAAGATAGTAAGATCCCATAACTGCTGCTGTACATTTTTTCAAGGCCCTGACCCAGATTAATCAATTCCAAGGCACTGAAAGAACCTGCTGATGTTATCAGAGACCCAGAGCTACAAATCTGTGAAATCACAAACAATGAGAGCAGAGGCAAAGACTAAAGCTAAGCTAATACCATCTCAGTTACCAAAAAGATAAGTAACTGGATTCTGTGAAAATGTGGAATAGACTGAGAGGCTGTAGTACTACTAAGTAAACAAGAGAAGCTTAAAACCAAGTAATGAGAGAGAAAGAGGCAAGGAGCCATGACTCAAATACATCAATAAGCAATTAACAACGAGAGATGCAAATGCAAAACTGAGGATAGCAAACTGTGCTCACCATGCCAGGCACTTCTCAGCACTGAACCCTTAGACCAACTCTAAGAGGCAGATGTTACTATTATCCCATTTACAGATGAGAAAACCAAGGCACAGACTTTATATAACATGCACAAGATTGCACAGCTAGTAAATGGCAAAATCAGAATTTTGTCCCTGAGGAATACAGAGCATGGTATGGAGATGACCTTTGAGTAGGAAGCAGAAATTAGACAAAGTCGAGAGATGAGATTGAAATGGGAATTGGTGAGGCAGGTGGAAGCCAGGAAAAAGAGGATCCTTGCTGGAGTTCAGGGGTCATGATGAGGACAGAGAAGAATATGGTGGGAAACATGAGGCCAGATTCAGAGCACCTTGAATGGGATGAAGAGAAGGCTGGCTTTCCTTTCTACTCTCAGGTGCTTTACCATTATGGTAAGCCTTTCAAATTTGCTCCCTGCTCCCAAGATCTCCCTTCTTTTCTTATTAAAGCCACTTTTGGTTGCCAAGTAATACAAATCTCTTGAAATAAGCCATGCAAAAATGCTTAGAGAGGGGAACTTTATTAGGAAAATCCAAGGTCAGGAAGAGCAGTTGAGCTTTACCAGGGCCTTGAATCCAAGACTCTGTGTCAACAGACTAAGCCCCAATGAACTTTGATTTGGCATTGCTGATGTAACCAGTTACCTATAAAAGGTTGAGACCTAGGAAAGCTCCTGTTACATGTATATATATCTTGTCTCTCCATCTAGACAAATATTTTCTAACTTCTTTACCATGACCAAAGTAAGAAATACATTTTGCATCACGACCTGGTCTACACACATATACGATCATAAGCAGCATATTATCCCCCAGGAGAAGACACACAACCCAGGATTCTTACTGAAAAACATTTGTTGGCTGACTGGGTGATATATTGATTGGTGGCTATATTGCTTTCTTAACATCCTAGAACAAAATAATCATAAAGATTCAGAGACCATAAACCATAGAGATTATCTTGTCCAGTGACTTGCAACATTTTAGTAAGTGATTCTTTTTTCCAAATGAAATCTTAATTAAAGACCAATATATAAGGTATGGGTCATAAATTTACTTACATTATACTCAGGGCAAAGAAGACATACCTTTTGAATTTTCTGTAATGCATCTGATTTTTAAAAGCCACAAAACCACCAAACTCACTTCCTAAAGCCCAGATACCACACTGGGCAGATGGGGCAGACAAATGGAGAAATATATTCAATTAAGTAAACAGTCTCATTTTGACTGACCCAGTTTTTCTGGTTTTCTACCCCTCCCCCCCAGGTCCTCTCCAAGATGGTGTCTGGGTATACGGGGAGAGTATGTGGCCCGATAGCGTCAGAGGGTGGGATGAGGAGAAGAGAAGACCGCATCGTCCACCACCACCCTGTGCTAGTTCTTGGGTGTGTACTAGCCTGGGACCACATGAGTGAGGTACATTTGCTCAACCCCATTACCCCACCCTGAGGCACTCCACTGGTTTCCACTGTTGACACTTATGGCAGATATAATTCACAGACTATTCTTTGTTGGCCTGGTTAGGCCTGGGTACCCCATTCTCTCTTGGCCCCACCTCAGCTCTCACCCACCCTGCAGTGGCCCTAATGTTGGCCAGTGACTCCTCTACAGTCCTACCGCAATGTTCTACCCTGTAGCCTTGGCAACGTGACCACCCACACTGCCCCAACCACTCCCACTTCTGGCAAACTGCCCAGCCAGGTTCCCTAAAGAAAGGTTTCTTCTGGGGTGCCGGGGTGACTCAGTCAGTTAAGCATCTGACTCTTGATTTTGGCTCAGGTCATGATCTCAGGGCCGTGAGATCAAGCCCCACGTTGGGCTCCACGCCCAGCATGCAGCCTACTTAAGATTCTCTCACTTCCTCTCCCTCTGCCCCTCCCCTTTCTCTCTCTCTCTCTCTCAAAAAAAAAAAAAAAAAGGAAAGAAAAGCTTCTTCTGCTCTATTTGGGAGCTAAGGTCAGGCCCTCACTCTGTCTAACCAAATGTGCTCCAGCTTGCTATGGGTGCAACTCAAGGTAGTCTCCCAGGGCCTTGAATACGAAGCAGCACCAACACCGAGCTTCCATCAATCTGCAAACTTAGACCCCCTTCTCAGCTTTAGCTTACAGAACATATGTGTCTTCCCTCCCATTCCTGGATCTCCCCTCTTCTTCCCACAGCTCCTCAGGCTGGAAGGGACAGGTTTTCTTCCTTCCTCTTTCTCTTTGTTTAGAACATTTTTCTATTCTTCCCCCACCCCCTTCCTCTAGAGTTATAATGGTGAACAGGGTAGAGTGGGGGGAAGAGAAAGAGAGAAAGGCCAGTTTTAAGTTCATGAGTGAACCTAAATTCAAAGGTGTTTCAAAATTACAATACCCATTTTATTTAAAATAGATGAAAATGAAGACAGGGTGGGGGACGCAGATCCTCACTTGCTTGAGCTATCCCTTACTCTTCTCAGAGCCCCTAAGGAATTTCTAAGGAATCCTGGAAATCCACTGAAACACATTTGGAGAACCACTGATATTCTAGCTAGGGCCCTCCAATAGAACTTTCTGCAATGATGGAAATGTGTTACATCTACACTGTCCATTATGGCACCATGACCCACATGTGGCTATCAAGCACTTTTGACATGTGGCTGTGCAATCAAGGAACTGAATTTTTTATGTTATTTCATTTTAACTGATTTAAATAGCTATCATATTGGACAGTGCAGCCTCGCCCATCCATTTTACAAACAGATAGGACCTTGAGGTCCAATATCACCCTGGCAAGAGTTAGCATGAAGACCCAGACCCCACATTCTCTGACCCTTTCTTCCCACCACTTCTCAGCTGTCATGCCCGGGTCACTGTCTCACACAAGGCTACTTAGCTGCTTCCAACTTTAATGAAATATGCTGGGGCTTTGTTGCAACGTGCACTATTGTACCATGAAACTTGGTTTGGATTCCACAAATTCTTTTTTTAAAGAAAGGTGTGTGTGACCCCTCAGAACCTTAACTGTTAGGGAAAAGAACCAAAGAATGCTGCCATAAAAGTTTCAAAACAGTGTGATCTCAGCTATAATGGCATCTGAAGGAGTGGCTCCCACAAATGTCATATTTTGAGTTTCCATAAGTGCAAGTGAAATTCTTCATCACAAAATGTGACTTCCTGAGATATCCTGTTGGCCACAGAAAGACAGCACAACCTGGTAAGAGGACATTAGGTGAGGAGACAAGGGAGCAGGGAAAAGGTTTTTACTGGCCAGCTGCGCATTCTTGGGCAAGGCCTCTACCTGTCCTGGGCCCCAATTTTGTTTTCTATAAAACATACATCAATGTAAAACCAAATCATTCTTGTTATCTTTATTTTTTGCCTTGAGCAGTAACAATAATAATACTAATGACATTGTATCCTGTTACATCCAAAAATGAAACCACAGAAATACAGCTTTGAGCCATCTTGGTCCCACCCCAAATAATACCCCTTTGGGCTATAGACATATCTGCGTGAGCCAGTGGGCTGGGGAGTAAGGTGTCATTGGCCTATGGAGCAGAAGAGTAGATCAAATGCTTCCTCCTCTGCCCTCCCACATCATTCTGCTTATGCTTCTGTTACAGAATTTGCCATATTGTGTTTAGTAATTTATTACTATTCCATGCCCCACATAAACCAGTGACATTCTAAAAGGTGGAGCCATGTCTTATTTGTATTTGGATCCCAAGCACATGCTGAGCAATTGGGAAGTTATGGCTGCATTAGGTGATCACCATCCACTGGGTACCAATAGTCCCAACTCCAAGTGCTCAAAGACCATCTGTGTCACCCCAACTCTGCACACAGTTGATCTTGCCTTGGCAACATTTATTCTAATTTACAAATAGACTTGACTCCAGAGTCACAACCAAGGCTTGAACTCCTCTAGTGGAGAAATACTACAGGTTAGTAAAAACAAAATATCCCAGGCCATTTCCTCCCTAGCCATGAAATGCAGGATACTTGCACTGGGTGTTTAGTCTAAAACATCAGCAAGAGTGGCACCTGCCCACTCTATCACCCCAATATTCATCAGCATCATCTACTTCCACACCTCATATTTGATACAGAGTATTATGAACATTTTTATCTACTTTGGACCCTGAATTCTTTATATAACCCTTCAGAATAAATGGGATACTAGCTTCTCAGAAGAAAACCATGAAGTAAAGACACACAGGGCAAATTCCAAAAATAAGCTACCTCTTAAGCATAAAGTTGCCCCTGTCAAAATTGTTAGGGACTCTTCAGGATTGTATGATCTGCCCCCTCATCTTCTTAACAAAGTGAGTTGGCCAAGACCACACACCAGTGCTGTCCCAAAGTAAGGACTGGAACTCGGGCCTCTCCACTCCCAGTCCAATTAGGATGACCAACTGCCCTAGTATAGCCAAGGTTTGCAGGACATGAAATGTCCTGTTTTTAAAGCAGGAGAAGCCCAGGCAAACTATCTCTGCCTGAGACTGAGAGGTTTCCCAAGGTGTAAGATTTTCAGTGCAAAAACAGGAAAGACTCAGACAAACTAGTACCAGTTGGTTACCCTAAGTCCAGTGTTCTATTCCCTACACAAATCTGCCCCCTTTACCAGTTTGATAAAATGGTAACCACATAAGGCCAGGAAGAGTCCACTGATAAGAAGCAGAGTTTGACAGTTGCTGCACAGCTGTGTCCCCTTTAAGAGGGATAAGATTGTCTCCACTAATTATAACACACAAATGATCGAAACTAGAGCTTCAAGATTCTCCATTAAATTTTTTAAAGATTTTTCAGGTCTTTAAATAATTAAAATTTAAAAAAATTCAAGAGGAAGAAAATATCATGAAAATGAGCATTATGAAGCCAGTCCTGTTTAAGTACCAAACTATTATTATATGTCCAAACTAATCAAGTTGTCACTGCTGAGAAATGAAAGCCATGGAAGGCTCACAAAGTTATGCTGATTAATTATCCCAAGAGCCAATTCAGAATGCAACCATTACTCATGAGACACTACTTTGACACTGTAATTAGCCTACAATTCCTGTGATTCCAGGGAGGATTTCAGACCCTGTGTTTAAAATTCTTCCAGCATTTCCCACAAAAGGGAACTGGAATTGATATTTCATGTTCCCTGAGTGGACTTGGGAATCGGGATGCATGATATCTCTATTCATAAAAGAATTAGTTGTCTTCCCTCCAACTTTAATCTGTAGTTTCAGAGAACCAGGTTCTGGGGGTAGAAGTAGGGAGTGGGGGGGCAGATTCAGCAGGAAAGTATTGCTGGACTGAGCCAACCCTATATTCATGAAGCCATTGACTAATCCCCGTCGGACAATACGTTGTGCCCTTCATCTATGCACACTCTAAACCTCACCGTCTTCAGAGCCAATGCCATTATCCCAAGTATGTAAGTGAGAAGCTGAAGCTCCAAGCACTCACTGGCTGCAAGACCACAAAGCTCGGAAGCAACAGCACCAGTTTGAGTTCGACGCTCTCTGGTCCCTAACTCCAGGCCTTTCCTCTGTAGGTCTTCTCCTGGACATACCCTCACCACCAGAGAAGCTGCTCAATTCCCATGTTCTGAGAAGGCCAGGTTTGTAAAAGATACAATGTATCACACCATGCATAAAGAGACACAAGCCTCATTGGAAAAGGGAAATATCTAATAGCCCAACTAAATGGCAAGAAAATTCCACTTTAAAATTAAAGAAGGAAAAGCAAATGTATTTGCCAAACCCCCATATGTTAGTTAAAAAATAAACCAGTTAAGGCATTTTCCAATAAGGCCACAATGAACAAGCTATGAAATACAGTGATCTTAAATTTGATCAGTCATATGGAAATCTCTGATTACAGGGTGGCTAATATCCCTAAACAAATCCCTACAGTCCATATTCCATACAGGAACAAAATCTCTTTCTCCGCTGAAAGTGGGTCTCTGGACCTTTATACTTTTAGGGAAATATAAGAAGCAATCAGTTATAACTTACCAAGTGACAAGAATGGAAACCTGGAATATATATTTTTCTGGGTGGGGAGAGGGAATCTTCTTACCTTTGGCTTTCCTCCTCTTTTATTCTCAACCTTAAAGAAAGAAACGGAAAAAGAAAAGAAGAGACTTCCAGTAATTTCAGCTCAAAAATTAACATTCCAGATTGCTCTCCTTCCCAAGGATGATGATAATCTGATTTACTGCCTCCTTGCCTGGTTTAAATCAGTAAAGAACATTAAGTACGAGCTCTAGATATTTTAAAAGACAAATTTACCATTGAAAAGGGCAATGCTGCATGCAGCTAAAGGTTTCAATGCCCTAACTATTAATAAATCCCTTGAGTCTTTGAAACTTTTACAGCAAGATCATCCAAAGAGCAAGTTCCCAGCCCCTTGGGATTAAGCCCTGTGAGTTTCTAACCCAGCATTCTTGTCCTATTAACTTTTCTTTTTGTGCAGTTGACAGGTATTTCTGCTTCCTCTGCTCCTGGCAGAGCTCTGGGGAAGGCCCTCTCTATCATCATGCTGGACTTCCCTCTCTGCACAGGGTGCCCTGGCAAAGAAAGACCTTTTGGGAAAGCCGAGAAGTACATCAAGATTTCCTGCAAATTCTACTATTTTGTAGAGAAATTACATGATTATTTTTAAAAACAAGTTTTGAGAATACAAATTTGGAGTTATCAGAATTTCCTAAAGGACTAAATTAGAAGCAGGGCAGCACAGGGAGATTTCATATACTCTCAATAATTGGAAATGCAGAGGTTTACAAAAAGATAATTTAAAAGTGATTTCTCTACTTCTAACGGGGCTCACAGAAATGCTCTTAAGAGGCAATTCTCCCCAGTCCATTGCAAAGACAGTTCAGGTTACGATGTAGTTAAATAAAGCAGGACACTTGGGGAATTTGAGTCTTACAGTGGAATATTGTGCTTCTATAATCATTTTTTACACCAGGCATAAAAGACCCTTGTATATGGGAACACATCTGACCCAAGTAACCAAGGGGAATTGAGCCTGTGTACCTTTGGGGACAGGCAGGAGATTTATGAGCTACTCTAGGCCCTCTGTGGGGCACCAGCTGCCACTCCAGCTCAAACCCCAGGGCCCAGGCAACTAGCTGCTCCCCCCTGGTTTGCCAGCTCATCTGTAAGCTTATTCCCCTGGTTTATTTGCAGTTCCCCTCAAGGTGGGCAGAGGAAGTAGAAGATAAAATCAAAGCAATCATTGCTGCTGCTTCTGAACAGCTCTGAAGAAAGACTTTCTACATGACAATGAGGTTTTAGGAATACATGTGAATTTCAATTATCCATACTGAACCTATCGCTCTCTAGCCTGAGTGCTGTCAAACCTCCAAAAGATAACCTGCTCCCTTCAAAGTCATGATCTCTGACACTCTCAGCCCTTCTCCTTCTGCCATCTTGAGAAAATTGCTGAATCACTGGCTTCCTTTCCCAGCAAACAATCTAGTTGCAAATTTCCTATCAGCTCATCCCTTCTATCCCAGCCCAACCTAATGGTGGTTCTTACCTCTTCTTTGTCCAGAGAGAAGGAGCACTTTTTCTTCCAAGCACCTTATTAATTTTCCCATCACTCTTTGTCACTAATACACCCCTAGTGCTGGCTTTTCTCCAAAAAATAGTGTGAGCCAAGAAAAACTGGGACTGCCTAGAGCCATGCAGAGCCAGCATTCTTCTGTTAAGAGGTTGGGCTGAGTGACCATCAGTTACTCACACACTCTCCCCCTTACAAAGATAATCAACCTTTTCTTCAGATCCAGCAGTGTACGATGGTCGGCACCCAAGTTGCTGGCTAGGTCCATATCTGCCAACATGAAAAGTAAGATGTAGAGAGGGAGCCCAGAGAAATAAATGTCAAGAGCACTAGGCTAGGAGTCAGACACTGAAACTGACATGGTTAAGCAGTAAGGAAAAAATTTGAACTCAAATCTGTTTGTTTCTAAACTCCATGAACTTAACCACAATTATCCTACTTCTTATATTAAGAATATGTGAATCGTTATTGCACACAAACTATGCCGGGTGCTTGATTGGGCATTGCTATACCCAATTTTTAAAGTCAAGGAAACCAACCTCAGTAAAAGAAGTATACTACCAATATTTGAGCCCAATTCTGTTTGACTCCAAAGCCAGCTGTGACATCATCCAAATGTCCAATGTACAGAGGTAGGCTGGAATGAGAAAAGGAAACAAGACTGCAAACAGCACCCATGACTATGGAGAATTGGTGGTGGCTGAGCCAGGGCACCACCCTGTCTATGTTGGGAAGAGGGGAGGAGACAATGGCAGCATCAGGTGGAGGCAGCCTGGGCTGGGATTGCATCAACAGGGTTCTATACCCTGTGCGGAGCCCTGGGAACACAAAAAAGCAAAGGCACATTCTATACCTTCAAGGACAGCAGCAGGAAGGAACTAGAACAGACCCATTGGGAGTCAATCTCAGGAGACTATGATTGGGTGGCTGCTTAAGGCCAGGAGGAAGGTCAGAGCAATGCCTGAGACCCAGCTCTTCTGAAGCACACAGGGGAGGAAGCTGGTGAGGAGATTGGGAAGACACCAGGCAGCCACCAGGCAGTGACCCATGAACTCTATGGTATTCAAAGGCCTCCAACAAAACATAAACCAGTGAATCAGGTTAAAAGCCGAGATTAGAGGAAAAGAAAAATGTCAAGACCCAGGAAATCTGAGTAGGAGCTCAAGCTAAGGAGGCTCTGGACAAGAAACATAAGCCCAAACTCTCTGATAGCAACTATGGTCTCAGAAAAAAAGGCTCTCTGGCTCCAGGTTAGCCCCAGGTAGCTTCCAAGCAGGCAAGAGTGCCAGTGAGTTGGATCTAACTTAGAATCAAATGTGTTACCAGGAAGCTCCCAAAGAGGGCATGCCTTTACTCAGTCATTAATTCCCATAAAGGTCATTATCTTGGCTTTAATCAGGAGAATTTAAATACCAAATTATATATAAGAGGCTGCCTGGGCTGCAAATGAGAATAGTGTTCATCTCAGTTCTATTGCCAAAACACACATTATTAATGGTGATGTGTATAAAGTACTGTGATGTATGATCTAGAACCTGGGAGTTCTAGATCCCAATAAATTTGGGAATAAGCCATGGAGAAAACCTGTCCTTTCTTCTCCCTAATTCAGCCCTCAGATGACTTCAGTCTGAGATCCAACCCACTCTCCATTCTACTGCCTACTCTCCTCCAACCCTCAACCCTCAGTGTCTCTTCCTACTTCTGATCAGCCATCATTGTTTGAGTGCAGAGGTGTGCAAAGTAAATGCTATAAGAGACCATAAGTTAGGGAACCAGAAAAGAGAGAGAAGATAATGACCTGGAAGGCAATGAGAAAGATGTAAGTAAAAAAGCCATCAACCTCAGGGCAAGAGAGCATGGACACTGGCCTAGTCATAGTCTGATGGTCACACTTCTTCACTAGCTGGAATGGGATTTTTGAATCATAAATCAGCACTCATCGTGGCCCTCCAGGTATCTGTGAGATTGTTTGGACAGAGAGAAAAGATACTGTCACTGCCCTTGAAAAAACTGCAGTCTTACAAGCATTTATGCATCTTTATAGACTCAAAAACTTGTCTCAGAACATGAGTCCAAAGTCAGGGCAAAAGAGAAGAGGATTGGTCATTTTGGGGGTAAAAGAGAGCCTCAAGAAACTCTCCACTCCCCTGCCCCTGACCTCACAAAAATGGTACAAGAAATTAGGGAGGCTGAGAAGAAGGACTTATCTAGAGCTCATAACTGTAATTAGGACACTAGCCCTGCATCCATCCCAGTTATGATACCTTGAAAACACTGCAGGCCAAGCATCTGGGAAGAATACCAATAACATTATATTATCATCAAATCTCAGGTATCACCAATTGTAAAATGCATTCTAGTTTCAGAGATAAAATTTGAAAGAATGGCTTTGGTGATTATAAAATGATATTGAGTGTTTACTGCATCCCAATTTCACAGATGCTAAAATGGTAAAAAAAAAAAAAATGCATCTTAGAATCAATGAAAGGAACACAGAATAACTACAAAAACAACCATAAAACAAGTAACAAAATGGCAGTAAGTACATACCTGTCAATAATTACTTTGAATGTAAATGAACTAAACACTCCAATCAAAAGATACAGGGTGACAGAATAGATGAAAAAAGCAAGACTCATCTCTATGCTGCCTACAAGAGACTCATTTCAGACCTCAAGATACATGCATACTGAAAATGAAGGAATGGAAAATAAGTTATCATGTAAATGGCTGTGAAAAAAAAAGAGCTGGGAGGGGGGAAAGATGGCGGAGGAGTAGGGGACCCTATTTCAACTGGTCCCCGGAATTGAGCTGGGTATCTACCAGACCACTCTGAGCACCCACGAAACCAGCCTGAGATGTAAGAAGATCTGGATCTCTACAAACAGAATATCGCAGGCAGTTGGTTTTGAGGTACGAAGCAGGGAGCCCTGATGCTGCGGGCAGATATCGGAGGATAAACGGCAGCGGGAGGGTGCCTGGCCGTGGGGATCCTACACCGCCGGTGAGTGACAGCCTCGCGAGCTGGGGACCAGGCACAGATTCACAGGCCGGTAGCGGCAGGAAAGGACTTTAGGGCAGCCCATGGGGTGGAAACCCGGAGCGGCAGGGTCGGGCGGGTGAACTGGGAGCGGCTGGCGGTTTTAGAAGCACAAAGGGCAGAGACGTGCCCCGACCTGGAGGCAGGGCTGGGGGCGCTGCGGAGGGGCGCACAACCCAGGGCGCTGCAGTTTATAGCAGCACGGACAGAGACGGAGACGGTGTGGCCTGGAGAGCTCACTGAAGAACAGACAGCGGTCTCTCTGCTCGGAGGCAGAGGGTTGGAAACGTCTCTTCTGCTCTGACTTGCGGAAGAGATGCAGAAAGCCACCAGGGAAAGCTGCCAGAGAGCAAAAGCCCCAAAAACTGATTCCCGCTGAGCCCATCCCCCGCCACAGAGGAGCAGGGCAACTCCACCCAAACACGGTTGCCTGAGTAACAGTGAGGCAGGCCCCTCCCGCAGAAGACAGGCTGGGAAAACAAGAGGCCAGCAGCCCTAAGGTCCCAAGAAAACAGGTGTATCTTGCTTGGGTTCTGGTCAATAATTTGGACTCTATACATTCCCTCAAACACCCATCAACAGAATGACTAGGAGGAGGAGCCCCCAAAATGGAAAAGACTCAGAGATTATGACCTATGCTGCAGATTTACAAATAGATGCAGATATAACCAAGATGTCAGAGATGGAATTCAGGCTAGCAATTGTGAAGACAATGGCTAGAATGGAGAAATCAATTAATGGCAACATAGAGTCTCTAAGGGCAGAAATAAAAGGTGAATTGGCAGAAATTAAAAATGCTATCAATGAGATCCAATCCAATCTAGATAATCTAACAGCTAGGGTAAATGAGGCAGAAGAGTGAATAAGCGACCTGGAAAACAATATAATAGATAAAAAGGGAAAAGAGGAGTCCAGGGAAAAACAACTCAGAATCCATGAAAATAGAATCAGAGAAATAAGTGACACCATGAAGTGTTCCAATGTCAGAATAATTGGAATCCCGGAGGGAGTGGAGAGAGAGAGAGGACTAGAAGATGTATTTGAGCAAATCGTAGCTGAGAACTTCCCTAATCTGGGCAATGAAACGAACATTCGTGTCCTCGAGGCAGAGAGGACCCCTCCCAAGATCAAGCAAAACAGGCCAACACCCTGGCATGTAATAGTAAAACTCACCAATCTTAGAATCAAGGAGACCACCTTAAGGGCAGTTAGGGGGAAGAGATTCCTTACGTACAGAGGAAGGAACATCAGAATAATGTCAGACCAATTCACAGAGACCTGGCAAGCCAGAAAGGCCTGGCAAGACATATTCAGGGTACTAAACGAGAAGAACATGCAGACAAGAATACTTTATCCGGCAAGGCTGTCATTTAGAATGGATGGAGAGATGCAGAGCCTCCAAGACTGGCAGAAACTGAAAGAATATGTGACCACTAAGCCGGCCCTGCAAGAAATATTAAGGGGGGTTCTATAAAAGGAGAAAGACCCCAAGAGTGATATAGAAAAGAAATTTACAGGGACAATCTATAAAAACAACGTCTTCACAGGCAACATGATGACAATTAATTCATATCTTTCAATAATCACTCTCAATGTGAAAGGCCTAAACACTTCCATAAAACGGCACAGGGTTGCAGACTGGATGAAAAGACAGGACCCATCCATATGCTGCCTACAAGAGACTCATTTTGAACCTAAAGATACATCCAGACTGAAAGTGAAGGGATGGAGATCCATCTTCCATGCCAACGGACCTCAAAAGAAAGCTGGCGTAGCAATTCTTATACCAGACAAATTAGATTTTAAACTAAAGTCTGTAATTAGAGACACAGAAGGACACTATATCATTCTTAAAGGGTCTATCCAACAAGATCTAACAACTGTAAATATCTATGCCCCCAACATGGGAGCAGCCATCTACATAAGCCAGCTGCTAACCAAAATAAAGAGTCATATTGATAACAATACATTAATTGTAGGAGACCTCAATACTCCACTCTCAGCAATGGACAGATCATCTAAGCAGAAAATCAACAAGGAAACAAGAGCTTTGAATGATACATTGGACCAGATAGACCTCATAGAAATTTATAGAACATTCCACCCTAAAACAAAAGAATACTCATTCTTCTCAAGCACACATGGAACTTTCTCCAGAATAGACCACATACTGGGTCACAAATCAGGTCTCAACCGATACCAAAAGATTGAGATTATTCCCTGCATATTCTCAGACCACAATGCTTTAAAACTGGAACTCAATCACAAGAAAAACTTTGGCAGAAATTCAAACACTTGGAAGCTAAAGACCACTCTGCTCAAGAATGTTTGGGTCAACCAGGAAATCAAAGAAGAACTTAAACAATTCATGGAAATCAATGAGAACGAAAACACATGGGTCCAAAACCTATGGGATACTGCAAAGGCGGTCCTAAGGGGAAATACATAGCCATCCAAGCCTCACTCAAAAAAATAGAAAAATCCTGAATTCACCAACTAACTCTACACCTTAAAGAACTAGAGAATAAGCAACAAACGATGCCTAAGCCATGCATTAGAAGAGAAATAATTAAGATTAGAGCAGAAAGCAATGAATTAGAAACCAGAAACACAGTAGATCAGATCAACGAAACTAGAAGTTGGTTCTTTGAAAGAATTAATAAGATCGATAAACCTGGCCAGACTTATCCAAAAGAAAAGAGAAAGGACCCAAATTAATAAAATTATGAATGAAAGGGGAGAGATCATGACTAACACCAAGAAAATAGAAACAATTATTAGAAAATATTATGAACAACGATATGCCAATAAACTGACCAATCTGGATGAAAAGGAGGCCTTCCTGGAAACCTATAAGCTGCCAAGACTGAAACTGGAAGAAACTGACAACCTGAATAGGCCAATAACCAGTAACGAGATTGAAGCAGTGATCAAAAACCTCCCAAAAAACAAGAGTCCAGGGCCTGATGTATTCCCAGGGGAATTCTACCAAACCTTCAAAGAAGAAATAATACCTATTCTTCTTAGGCTGTTCCAAAAAATAGAAACAGAAGGAAAACTTCCAAACTCATTCTGTGAGGCCACATTACCTTGATCCCCAAACCAGGCAAAGACCCCATCAAAAAGGAGAATTTCAGACTGATATCCCTGATGAATAGGGATTCCAAAATCCTCAACAAAATCCTAGCTAATAGGATCCAACAGTACATTAAAAGGATCATCCACCACGACCAAGTGGGATTTATTCCCAGGATGCAAGGGTGGTTCAACATTCGCAAATCAATCAGTGTGATAGAACACATTAATAAGACGAGGGAGAAGAACCATATGGTCCTCTCAATTGATGCAGAAAAAGCATTTGATAAAATACAACATCCTTTCCTGATTAAAACTCTTCAGAGTATAGGGATAGAGGGAACATTCCTCAAGTTCATAATATCCATCTATGAAAAACCCACAGCGAATATCATCCTCAATGGGGAAAAGCTGAGAGCCTTTCCCTTAAGATCAGGAACACATCAAGGATGCCCACTCTCGTCACTGTTGTTCAACATAGTATTAGAAGTCCTAGCAACAACAATCAGACAACAAAAAGAAATAAAAGGTATTCAAATTGGCAAAGAAGAAGTCAAACTCTCTCTCTTCGCAGATGACATGATACTTTATGTGGAAAACCCAAAAGACTCCACCCCCCAAATTACTAGAACTCATACAGCAATTCAGTAATGTGGCAGGATACAAAATCAATGCACAGAAATCAGTTGCTTTCTTATACACTAACAACGTGACTATAGAAAGAGAAATTAGAGAAACTATTCCATTTACAATAGCACCAAAAACCATAAGATACCTTGGAATAAACCTAACCAAAGAGGTAAAGTATCTATACTCTAGGAAGTACAAAACACTCATGAAAGAAATTGAAGAAGACACAAAAAGATGGAAAAATATTCCATTCTCATGGATTGGAAGAATAAACATTGTTAAAATGTCTATGCTACCCAGAGCAATCTATACTTTCAATGCCATCCCGATCAAAATTCCAATGACATTTTTCAAAGTGCTGGAACAGACAATCCTAAAATTTCTATGGCATCAGAAAAGACCCTGAATCGCCAAGGAAATTTTGCAAAAGAAAAACAAAGCTGGGGCATCACGTTGCCTGATTTCAAGCTATATTACAAAGCTGTGATCACCAAGACAGCATGGTACTGGCACAAAAACAGACATATAGACCAATGGAACAGAATAGAGAACCCAGATATGGACCCTCAACTCTATGGTCAAATAATCTTTGACAAAGCAGGCAAAAATATGCAATGGAAAAAAGACAGTCTCTTCAATAAATGGTGCTGGGAAAATTGGACAGCCACAGGCAGAAGAATGAAACTCGACCATTCTCTATCACCATACACAAAGATAAACTCAAAAATAGATGAAAGACCTCAATGTGAGACAGGAATCCATCAAAATCCTAGAGGAGAACATAGGCAGTAACTTCTTTGACATCGCCCACAGCAACTTCTTTCAAGATACATCTCCAAAAGCTAGTGAAACAAAAGCAAAAATGAACTTTTCGGACTTCTTCAAGATAAAAACTTCTGCACAGCAAAGGAAACAGTCAACAAAACAAAGAGGCAACCCACAGAATGGGAGAAGATATTTGCAAATGACACTACAGATAAAGGGCTGGTATCCAAGATCTATAAAGAACTTCTCAAACTCAACACCCAAAAAACAAATAATAAAGTCAAAAAATGGGCAGAAGACATGAACAGACACTTCTCTGAAGAAGATATACAGATGGCTAACAGACACATGAAAAAATGTTCATCATCATTAGCCATCAGGGAAATTCAAATCAAAACAACATTGAGATACCACCTTACACCAGTTAGAATGGCAAAACTTGACAAGGCAAGAAACAACAAATGTTGAAGAGGTTGTGGAGAAAGGGGAACCTCTTACACTGTTGGTGGGAATGCAAATTGGTACAGCCACTTTGGAAAACAGTGTGGAGGTGCCTCAAAAATTTAAAAATAGAGCTACCCTATGACCCAGCAATTGCACTCCTGGGTATTTACCCCAAAGACACAGATGTAGTGAAAAGAAGGGCCATATGCACCCCAATGTTCATAGCAGCAATGTCCACAATAGCCAAACGGTGGAAAGAGCCGAGATGCCCTTCAACAGATGAATGGATAAAGAAGATGTGGTCCATATGTACAATGGAATATTACTCAGCCATCAGAAAGGATAAATATCCAACTTTTACATCAGCATGGATGGGACTGGAGGAGATTATGCTAAGTCAATAAGTCAAGCAGAGAAAGTCAATTATCGTATGGTTTCACTTATTTGTGGAACATAAGGAATAGCATGGGGGACGTTAGGAGAAGGAAGGGAAAAATGGGGGGCGGGGAATTGGAGGGAGAGATGAACCATGAGAGACTATGGACTCTGAGAAACAAACAGGGTTTTAGAGGGGAGGGGGGAGGGGGGATTGGTTAGTCCGGTGATGGGTATTAAGGAGGGCACGTACTGCATGGAGCACTGGGTGTTATACAGAAACAATGGATCATGGATCACCACATCGAAAACCAATGATGCAATGTATGGTGACTAACATAACATAAAAAAAAAAAAAAAAAGCTGTAGTAGCAATATTTACATCAGACGAAACAGACTTTAAAGTAAAGACTGTAACAAGAGACAAAGAAGGACACTATATAATCATAAAGGGTACAATCCAACAAGAAGATATAACAATTGTAAATAATTATGCACCCAACATGGAAGCACCCAAAAACATAAAGCAGCTAATACCTAACATAAAGGAAGCAATCGATAGTAATACAATAATAGTAGGGGAAATTAACACCCTACTTACATCAATGGATAGATCATCCAAACAGAAAATCATAAAGGAAACAATGCCTTTGAATGACACATTGGGCCAGATGGATTTAACAGATATATTCAGAACATTCCATCCTAACACAGAAGAATACACATTCTTTTCAAGTGCACATGAAATGCTGTCCAGAATAGATCACATGGTAGGTCACAAAACAAGTCTCAACAAATTCAGTAAGACTGAAGTCATACCATGCATCTTTTCTGTCCACAACACTAAGAAATTAAAAATCAATGAAAAGAAAAATCTGGAAAGAACACAAATACATGGAAGTTAAATAACATGCTACTGAACAGTGAATGAGTCAACCAAGAAATCAAAGAGGAAATAAAAAATACATGGAGTCAAATGAAAATGAAAACATAGTGGTTCAAAATCTTTATAATGCAGCAAAAGTGGTTCTGAGAGAAGTTCATAGCAATACAGGCTTACCTCAAGAAGCAAGAAAAATCTCAAATAAACAACCTAAACTACACCTAAGGAGCTAGAAGAAGAAGAAAAAACAAAACCCAAAATGAGTAAAAGGAGAGAAATAATAAAGATTAGAGCAGAAATAAATGAAGTAGAAACTAAAAAAAAAAAAACACACACACACAAATCAATAAAACCAGCTGATGCTTTGAAAAGATCAACGAAATTGACCAACGTTTAGCTAGACTCATAAAAAGGAAAGAAGGAAGGAAGGAAAGAAAGATGGAAGGAAGGAAGGAAGGCAGAAAAAGGAAAAAAAAAAAAAGAAAAAGAAGGGGGAGACTCAAATAAACAAAATCAGAAATGAAAGAGAAATAACAACTGCCATCACAGAAACACAAAAGATTATAAGATAATATTGTGAAAAATTACATGCCAACAAATTGGAGATCTAGAATAAATGAACAAATTCCTAGAAACATATAAACTCCCAAAACTGAATCAGGAAGAAAGAGAAAATTTGATCAGACAATTACCAGCAAAGAAATTGAATCAGTAATCAAAAATCTCCCAACAAACAAAAGTACAGGGCCAGATGGCTTCCCTGGGGAATTCTACCAGACATTTAAAGAAGAGTTAATACCCATTCTTCTCAAACTGTTCCAAAAATAGAAATGGAAAGAAAACTTCCAAACTCATTCTACAAGGCCAGCATTACCTTGATTCTAAAACCAAAGACCCCCACTAAAAAAGAGAATTACAGGCCAATATCCCTGATGAACATGGATGCAAAAATTCTCAACAAGACACTAGCAAATCAAATCTAACAGTACATTAAAAGAATCATTCACCACGATCAAGTGGGATTTATTTCTGGGCTGCAGGGGTGGTTCAATATTCACAAATCAATCAACATGATATACCACATTAATAAACGAGAGGGTAAGAACCATGTGATCCTCTCAACAGATGCAGAAAAAGCATTTAAGAAAATACAGCATCTATTCTTGACAAAAACCCTCAACAAAGTAAGTACAGATAGAATATACCTCAACATCATAAAGGCCATATACAAAAGAACCACAGCTAATATTATCCTCAATGGAGAAAAACTGAGAGTTTTCCTCTATGGTCAAGAACAAGACAGAGATGTCCATTCTCACCATTACTATTTAACATAGTAATGAAAGTCTTAGCTTCAGCAGTCAGACAAGAAAAAGAAATAAAAGACATTCAAATCATCAAGGAAGAAGTCAAACTTTCATTATTTGCAGACGACATGATACTCTATGTAGAAAACCCGAAAGACTCCACCAAAACATTGCTAGAACTAATACGTGAATTCAGCAAAGTTGCAGGATATAAAATCAATGTACAGAAATCTGTTGCATTTCTATACATCAATAATAAAGCAGCAGAAAAAGAATCAAGGAATCCATCCCACTTACAATTGCATCAAAAATAGTAAGATACCTAGGAATAAACCTAACCAAAGAGGTAAAATATATGTACTCTGAAAACTATAGAACACTTATAAAGAAATTAAAGAGGACACAAAGAAATGGAAAAATATTTCATGTTTATGGATTGGAAGAACAAACATTGTTAAAATATCTATACTACCCAAAGCAATCTACACATTTAATGCAACCCCAATCAAAATACCACCAGCATTTTTCAGAGCTAGAACAATCCTAAAATTTGAATGGAACCACAGAAGACCCCCAAATAGCCAAAGCAATCCTGAAAAAGAAAAGTAAAGCTGGAGGCATGATGATTCTGAACTTCAAGCTATATTACAAAGCTGTAATCATTAAGACTGGCACAAAAATAGACACATAGATCAATGGAACAGAATAGAAAACCCATAAATGGACCCACAACTATATGGTCAACTAATCTTCAACAAAGCAGGGAAGAATATCTAATGGGAAAAAGACACAATCTCTTCAACAAATGGTATAGGAAAAAGTGGACGGCAACATGCAGAAGAATGAAACTGGACCACTTTCTTTTTTTTTTTTTTTTTTAAGATTTTATTTATTTATTTGAGAGAGAGAGAATGAGAGAGAGCACATGAGAGGGGGGAGGGTCAGAGGGAGAAGCAGACTCCCTGCCGAGCAGGGAGCCTGATGCGGGACTCGATCCCGGGACTCCAGGATCATGACCTGAGCCGAAGGCAGTCGCTTAACCAACTGAGCCACCCAGGCGCCCTGGACCACTTTCTTATACCATACATAAAAATAAATTCAAAATGGATGAAAGACCTAAATGTGAGACAGGAAACCAACAAAATCCTAGAGGAGAACACAGGCAGCAACCTCTTTGACCTCGGTCGTAGCAACTTCTTACTAGACACATCACCAGAGGCAAGGGAAACAAAAGCAAAAATGAAGTATTGGGACTTCATCAAGATAAAAAGCTTCTGCACAGGGACACGTAGGTGGCTTAATCAGCTGAGTGTCTGGCTCTTGGTTTTGGCTCAGGTCATAATATCAGAGTTGTGAGATCGAGCCCTGAGTTTGGCTCCATGCTCAGCAGGGAATCTGCTTGAGATTCTCTCCCTCTCCCGCTGCCCCTCCTCTCCTCTAAATAAATAAATAAATAAGTAAATAAATAAATAAATAAATAAATCTTAAAAAAAAAAAGCTTCTGCACAACAAAGGAAACAATCAATAAAACTAAAAGCAGCTTATGGAATGGGAGAAGATATTTGCAAACAACATATCTGATAAAGGGTTAGTATCCAAAATCCATAAAGAATTTGTCAAACTCAACACCCAAAATCCAAATAATCCAGTTAAGAAATGGGCAGAAGACAATGAATAGATGTTTATCCAAAGACATCCAGATGGCTAACAGACACATGAAAAGATTCTCAACATCACTCATCATCAGAGAAATACAAATCAAAACCACAGAGAGATACCACCTCACACCTGTGAGGATGGCTAAAATTAACAACACAGGAAACCACAGATGTTGGCAAGGATGCAGAGAAAGGAAAACCCTCTTACACTTTTGGTGGGAATGCAAACTGGTGCGGCCCTCTGGAAAACGGTATGGAGGTGCCTCAAAAAGTTAAAAATAGAACAACCCAGCAACTGCACTACCAGGTATTTACCCAAAGGATACAAAAATACAGATCTGAAGGGGTACATGCCCCTGATGTTTATAGCAGCATTATCAGCAGTAGCCAAACTACGGAGAGAGCCCAAGTGTCCGTCGACTGATGAATGAATAAAAAAGATGGCGAATACAAAGGAATATTACTCAGCTACCAAAAAGAATGAAATCTTGCCATTTGCAACAACATGGATAGAGTTAGAGTGTATTATGCTAAGCGAAATAAGTCAGTCAGAGAAAGACAAATATATGATTTCACTTATATGTGGAATTTAAGAAAGAAAAGAGATGAACATATGGGAAGGGAAAAAAAGAGAGAGAGAGAAGCAAACCATAAGAGACTCTTAATGATAGTAAAAAAACAGGGTTGATAGAAGGAGGTGGGTGGGGGATGGGCTAAATTGGTGATGGGTATTAAGGAGGGCACTTATTATGATGAGCACTGGTGTTATATGTAAGTGATGAATCACTAAATTCCACTCCTGAAACAAATATTATACTATACGTTAACTAACTAGAATTAAAAAAAAAAAATTTTGGAAGAAAAAAATAATAATAAAATAAGTCTTCACAAAAAAAGAAAGAAAAGAAAAAGAAAAAGAGACAACCCAAAAAACACTCTTAACTATAGAAAATAAACTGATCATTACAAGAGGGGAAGAGGGTGGGGAGATGAGTGAAATCGGTGAAGAAGATTAAGAGTACACTTATTGCGATGAGCATTGAGTAATACATAGAACTGCTGAATCACTAAATTGTATACCTGAAATTAATATAACACTGTATGTTAACTATACTGGAATTAAAAATAAAATAAGATAAATCTGGGCTGCCAGTGGGGGGAAAAAAAAGATTATCTGCATTGTCCAAAGTCTTGTGTTTTCTGAGGGCAGATGGGGTGTCCTGACGACTAAAATTCATATCCTCTAACTAAAGAATGAGCCCCACAGATAGTGTATCTTTATCCTGCCTCCAAATCCTTGCTCCACTACTCATACGAATATACATACACACATATATATAAACATAATACATATATACATACATACCTTCTGTGGGCATGTGGATTTTGAATCCCAACCTCTTCCCTTTAAGGAGTGGCAAAACATTCGAGAACCTGGCCTACAGAGCTTAAGACTTAGAATACGGTAAGAGCTCAGTCCTGGCTGCAAAGCCACAGCAATGTATTTGCAGCTAAAAACATGAGTCGACAAGCTCTAGAAAGGCAAAGAGATGAATGCTGAGATGAAGAGTCTTTTCACAATTAGTGGGTGAAGAGTGTAGAGAATGTAAAGAAGACATATTCTTCATTTTTTGCATTTCATTTCAGTTTCTTATACATACTTTATATCCTGACTGGAAAATCAGAGCCAGTCACTGCTGGTTTGCTCTAAAGTCTCCAGCAATCATGGATGACTTCTAAAAAATTCTAATCTCTCACTAAAACATGTAGATAAGAGACTTCCTAACAAGAACAGGCAGCCCCTGGGGGCCCCTGACCTCATCACTGCCACTCTGATTACTTCTGTGCTCAGAACCCCAAATTGTACAAACCAAAATTATTTCCTTGAATCAACACCATGCTGAGAATTCAGTTACTTTGTTTCCTAAGCTAGGAAAAGCAGCTTCCCAGAGTCAACGCCTAAAGCCAAAAGCCAAAACAACTCGCAACTGGCTCCCAGGTTTGCCCTTGGTGCCCCAAGGAGGCCTTAATGTTTCATTTCAACAAAATGAAATAAACTCTATATTTTCCCCCATTTGGTGGCAATTCATAGGACTATCCCTCTTTTCCATCACACTCCCTCCCTGAGTAGATGCTTAGCCCTGACCACAGTGCCCTCCCAGGGTAATGGTCTTATTCAAGGTCCACGCTTGGTCAAGCACCCTGTTCTGAAAACGTCAGTCTGAAACTGTCCCTAGGACAGGTATGTTCGGAGCCAGGTTTGAGTATGACCTTGTCAACCCCTCTGAGAGTCTAGTGCTTACAAAAAAACTCCCTAAGCCCCTATTTCCCTTATCTGATGCCCCAGCAACTATGGCTGCTTCCAGTAACCCTGTAAACTAACTTTCCCACTGAATAGATATCAGTGTACAAGATAAAAGCTTTCTGAGTTTCATTCAGCTTACCTGGAATGAGTCCACCAGATTTTAAAGCTAAGCATTTTCTTCTTAGAATGTCAGGCTTTTATTATTTTTTGGCAAAATATAAATCTGATCACCATGGAGCCAGATATTCATATTGTTTTGTGTAGTAAATATCCATAAGGCAGAAATCCTGCCTAAGATTCTGTGTCCCTTTCCTCTTATACAAAAGCATGATTTTCCCACAGCGGGGCTTTGGATATCAGTTCCTTAGGTAATGCCCAAGACAGTCCACATTGAACAATGGCTCTTAATCACCTGGGGGTGTCTATCTCCTTCCAAACTTGTCTGAAGGCTGCGGACCTTCTCTCTAACCAAATGCACACAGGCACACATAAAGGCTGTCTCTAATTCCAAGGTGTTCACATCCCCCTAAAGTCCATCCATTTCACCCCTGCTTTGACCCTTGTCCTGTCCTTCTTTCCCAATGAAAGGGGATGTCCATGCAGGGAATGTCAGCTTACCCCATCTGTTGATGTCACCCCCTTTCTCCCATAGAAGCTTGTTACTCACCCCAAAGAGGGTACTCCCCTTAATTCCTCTGAATCTCAGTTTACCCACAAGATGGGAACTATAATATGTGCCAACCCACCTCAAGGGATATTGTGAAAATAAAATAAGGGAAGAAATGTAAATATACTCCAAATTATGGGTCAAACATTGCCCACTTGCACAATATCGTTGAAGGGGGCAGGTGTCAGCTGTATTGGGCTCTGTATTGGGCTCTGTGCACTCTGCTTCCAATCTCTTCCATCTACATTTGCTGATCACACCAGACCATTGATTTGATGTGATTTTTCACTGAGGACTTCCGGGGTCCACCATACTTACACATGCTTTTGTAAATGAGGGTGTGTGTGAGGGGAACCGCAAGACCGCGGACGCTTTAACAACAGTGTATTCACACCTGGGGAACAGCCAAATGTTGCTGCAATCCCAATAATTCAGAGCCCTCCATAAATCACCCGGATGAGAAAGAAATGCTAAAGCAAGGATACTGCTTTCCGCTGCCAAGAAGAGAGAAAGGATGGTTTAAGGGTTCCTTCAGGGGTGACTTAGTTGTCCAGTAACCCATTCCTCAAGTTATCATGTGTAACCAAGGACCTCAAAGATAGGATACAGGGAAAAATAAAGATGATAATGAAAATATTACCCTGCGTCTGTCTTAGACATTTTTGCATGTTAACTGCTTTAATAGATTTAGAGTACTTATTCAGACAAGTTTATTTGTTAGGATAGGCTAACTGCTATAACAAAAACATCCAAAGATGTGTAACAGACTCATGTGCAGTTGGAGTCTATCTCTCCCTTGCATAGTTTGGGGCATTTCTTATTTGGTTCTGCAAAACTATACGGGGCCCCAGACTAACAGAGGCTCTGCCAGCCTCAACACATGGCATGCAATGTTGTCCTGTCATAGACATGTTGTAAACAAGAGGGGAAAGAATGGAGAGAATTCGGGTTGGGGGGTTTAATGGAGCAGACCTATGAGACAGATATAACACTTCTGCTCACATTGCATTAGCTACACTGAACTGCAGGCAAACTCTGGGAAATAACTGCAATCTAGCTATGTACCTTGGGGGAAAAAAGGAAAATAGATTTTCATGAGCATCTAGCTCCCTCTTCCCAGAAATCATTACAAAAATAATGATTTTGAAATGAATTTTGGGCCAGTATTTGGGGGAACAAACTCAGCTGCTTAATGTGTTCATATACTCCTTCACTTAGCATGCATTCATCAAGTATCTCGTCTGTGCTAATCACTCTCTAGGTACAGGGAACACAGCCGTTTTTTAAAAATTGCAAAGTCTTTGTAAGCGTAGAGCTTACATTTTTGTATGGTCAGACAGACACCAAAAAAGACAAGTAACCTATATGAGATATTAGTGATGAGTAGTAAGAAGAAGAAAGTAGGGAAGGAAATAGGGAATGTTGATGACAGGTGGTTTGCAACTTCAGATAGGGCAGCCAGGTAAGATGTCAATATTAATACCATCTGAGTTCAGTTTAAAAGAAAAAGAGGTTCAGATTTTCCTTTTTAAAAAAAGGCATTCTAAAATAATTCAGACACAAAAAGGTATATTATGCTTTTAGCTGTGAATTATAAGCTCCCTAAAACTCTCCAGAAATATCATCTTTGCTTTGCTTGACAATCCATAATATTGGAGTCAGCCCTGGGAATCTTATTTTTAAAGACATGAACCAAATAGAATATATTCCAGAGGAAGCAACCAGGATGGCAAAGGAAGTTGAAACCACATTCATATTCAATTCTCCATTTATACATTCAACAACAAATGTATTCTGAGCCCTGACTCTGTGCCAGGCTCTCTTCTCTTCAGAGCAATGAGAGAACTGACAATAAATAGGTAACAATTAAATAAGAGGGCTTATCGGTGCAGGGCCCTAAAACAAGATTGAGTTTGGCAGGTCTGAGTAGCAGGAGTGCAATTCAAACACCATGGACAAGGGAGAGCGGTAGGGCTCTTGTCCAAGGGTTAGCAAAATGGGCTACAGACTTGCAGGCCACAGGAAGGTGCTTGGAGTTTCTTTCCTAAGAGTATTGGAAAGCCATTTGGAAGGTCTGAGTAGGCAGTGACATGATGAGCATATTACTTTCCTCTGCTGCTGTAACAAATTACCACAAACTTGGTTGCTTAAACCAACACAAATGTATTTCCTTACCATTTTGGAGGCCAGAAGTCTGAAATCATTCTTACTGGGCTAAAGTAACAGTGTTGGCATGACTGGTTCCTTCTGGAAGCTCTAGGAGGGAATCTGATTCCTTGCCTTTTCCAGCTCCTGGAATCCTGCTGCATTCCTTGTTCCTTCTCTCATATCACTCCAACATTTGTCCACTGTGACATTCCCCAGTATCTGTAGTTGAAGTTCCCTCTGTTTCCCTCTTAGAGAGGTAACCGTGGGGCACCTGGGTGGCGCAGTCAGTTGAACATCCAACTCTTGGTTTCAGCTCAGGTCGTGATCTCAGGGTCACGAGATGGAGCCCCACGTTGGGCTCTGCACTCAGACTCTCTCTGCCCCTCCCCAGGTTCTCATTCTCTGGCTCTCTCTTTCAAATAAATAAATCTTAAAAAAAAAAAAAAAAGACACTTGTGATTACATTTAGGGCCCATCAGATATTCCAGGACAATCTCCCCATCTCAAGATCCTTAATCATATCTGCAAAGTCCCTCTTGCCATAAAGATAACATTTATGGATTGCAGGGATTAGAACCTGGATATTTTCAAGAGCCATTCTTCAGCCTGCCACAAGTACCTGAAGAAACTCCAGCCAAGAGTCACATTTCCCAAAATATGTTCTTCAAATCTTAAAGATGTTAACTAGTTGCTACATGAGTTAAAAAGTTTTCCTGAACAAATTAGTTTGGGGAAAATTAAATGAAATTAAGCAATTGTCCTTATTCCTCAGAGCCTCAAATAAAACTTTCTAAGATGAAACATAGTTGCAATTTATGTAAGCACCGAACCATCTGTTTCCACAGGACATTTTATAAAACTGATACTCCCTGAAGTTCTAGGAGATACTGGCCTGGAAAACCCTCAGGGAGGACAAGCTGCTTTGAGATATTTGAAGAACTATCATGAGAAAATGAAGAGGACTTGTAGAAGGCCCTGGATGTGAAACTAGGAACAAATGGGAAAGTAACAGAAGGTCGAATCTTGGCTCAGTTATCAGCCTTCGAAGGATCTGCTAGGAGAAATGGGCTCCTCCAAAATGCAGTAAGTTTCACCTCACCAAGAGTGTTCATAATGGTCTCTATTGATGCTTCTCAGATTTTCCTATGACATATGCATCATCTGAGGGTCCTGGAAAAAATGCAGATTTTGACTCAGTAGATCTTGAATTGAGCCTGTGATTCTCCTTTCCTCCCAAGAGGTAATATTGATGCTACTAGATGATAAAGAGAGATTCAAGCACCGGGTAAGTGGTTAGACTCCACAGTCTTGATATATCCTGAGTTATATGCACTATTGGCATTACCAGAAACTTCCTGATTGTTGAGGGTTTATCCTCAACAATGACCATGAAATAATAAAACAGTGAAAACTACAGGATGATTGATGTTGCAACACAGGAAATATAATCAAGTCAATAAGTTTTATGTAGTAGGAGAGATTTCTTTCCAAGTTTGTATTAAATTTAGGAAGTTCAATATCTTGAAGACAGACACAGACATAGATATAAATATATGATTTCTATATGAATCTTACTTCTGATCACTTATGAATGTGAAAACAAGGTAAATGAGCTTGTTAGAATTGTGTATGGAATAAGAATAAATCCATTCTGAATTGCAGCATAAAACTGGCCTGATTTTATTGGGTTAGTTCAATTACAAGCTAAACTTGATTCATTCAACAAATAATTTTGTATCTATTATACCAGATACTTTACTAGGTACCGGGGAGCCAGCAGTAGGCAAAACAGACATGATCTCAGCTTTCATGGAGCTTAGCAGACCCTAAATAAATAATTACCTGGTTAAACGATAAAAACAGAGAGAAGTGCTACCCTAAGAGAGTATAGGAATAAAAAACTAAGCTGAGTCATACTGGACAGGTAGTTGTCTGAGGACAAGCTTGGAACACCTCATGCTTCCCAGAAGTTTCTCCAGAAAAAATGGCAAAAAACAAACTCTTATTCTCCTCAGTGAGTGGATGTCAACAGACTAGAAATAAAGCCCCAGAAAATAAAAGGCAGTGCCCCTCCCTAATAGGTTGATTCTTTCCACAACCGTAAGAGAGGAGGAATCTCCATTTTTATGCTCAAAATCTTTTGAACACAAAGAGACACAAAAAAGTAATGATGATGATGATGATGATGAAGAAGAAACATTTCTGCTTTTGAGCACCTACTTCCTGTCTAAAGGACCCAAGCATAGGGACGAAATTGGCAGTGAACAGAAGGCAGTATTCTAGTTCCCTCTTGTCCAAAGGATATTTTTTTTGTGGTCCTACTGTTTATGGGTATATAAAGTGTTTCCTAATAAATTACTGACCCACTAATATTCAGTAGAGATTTGGAAACCTGTGATTGGTCGTGTTGCTTTTAGGTTGGGAAGATGAAAAAGTGATTTGTTAATCTTCATTAGTGCATAGTGTTATATATCACAATTTATTCATCCTACAATTGACAGACATTTGGCTTGTTTCTGGTGGGATGCTATTAAGAATGAAGTTGCTCTGAACATTCTTAAATGTTTAGTGTACATTTATATACATTTCAGTTGGGTATATATACCTTGGAGTAGAACTGCTGGATCAGAGAATATGCATGTATGGTCAGCTTTTACAGACACTATCAATTTTCCAAGGTAGTTGTACCAATTTATACCTCCCACCAGCAGCATATTAAAGTTCCAGCTATTCTACCTTCTTGCTAAGAGTTAGTATGGTCAGTCTTCTTCATTCTAGTCATTCTGGCAGATGTGTAGAAATTATCACATTATGTAGTATCTCAATAAAGCTGAGAGAAAAATGAATCACTCTCACAAGTAATGGTATTTAAAAAGCTCTGTGTTACTTATTAAATGCTCACCCAGAGCCCATAGGAAATTTAAATTACTTTAAAAAATAGAGAAATATCCCATTATGATTTTTTTTTGCATTTCCTAGTTTACTGAGGTTGAGCAACTCTGTCTTTTTTTGACACTGAATATACTTTCCTGGAAAGGGTCTATTAAAGTCTTTTGCCCACTTTCTATTGGGTTGTCTGTCTTTTTCCTTCATTGATTTGCAGGAGTATTTTGTTTTATGTCAATGAGTTTTTTGTCAGTAATACATATTGCAAATATATTTTGCCACTGAATGTCTTGCTTTTTGATTTTCTTAATGGTTTCTTTAAATGAACAAAGAATCCTAATTTTGTATGGCTGGTGCTCTCTTTCTTCCCAAGGTCATACTCACATTCTCTTTTAATATTTTCTAGAAGCTTTATTGTTTTACCTTTCATATTTAAAATGTCAATCCACCTGGAATTGATTTTCATTTATAGGATAATGAAAAATTTTAAACTTATACAAAATTAAAATAATAATATAATAAATCCAATGGTATCTTTTACCCAACTTCAATAATTGTCAACTGATGGCTAATCTTGTTCTATTTATAACCATATTATGAACTCATGGTTTTTAACATTGTATATGTTTGAAGCCAATCTCATCTCATCTGATTTTTAGCCAATGGAAGCCTGTTCAAGTAGGTTCCTGAGTTCTTTTAGCACAACCCCAGTAGTTTCCATTAGCTTCCTTGCTCTCTGTTACAAGCTGTTCCAAGTTCATATTGCTCATCTCCTACCTTGTGTAGATGCTATTGGTGCCCCATTCAGATCTCTTTCAAAGGGCTATGTACCTATGCCTTAGCTGCTGGGAACACAGGACTGAATGTTTTTGTCCCCCCAAAATTCATATGTTGAAATACTACCCTCCAATGTGATGGTATTAAAAAATGGAGCTTTGGGGAGGTAATAGATAAGTTGATGAGGGTAGAGCCCTCATAAATGGGATTAATGCCCTTATAAAAAGAATGAAAGAGCTTGCTTCCTCTCTCTGTTCTCCACCATGTAAGAATACAACAATAAGTCGGCAATCCACAACCCAAAAGAGGACCCTGAACAAACTCAACCATGCTGGCACCCTGATCTTGGACATCCAGATCTGTAAGAAATAAATTTTAGTTGTATATAAGCCACTCGGTCCATAGTACTTTGCTATAGCAGCCTGAGGTTACTAAGACAGCTGCTAATGACTAACAGCTTGCCCTACTTCTCCAGAAAACTGCCCTTGAATGATAGGAGCCACCTAGGAAATTATGCCCCCTCCCACACACATATGTAAGGGCAACTCATTGCCAGCAACTGATTGATTCAGGGGTATCAAAGGGATTGTCACTGCATGTGATTTATGCTCCAGAGCTCTTCCCCCCCATACACACACATGGATCAGGTCAATGCTAGACTTTACCTGGAACTTTCCAACTCATGCCCCTTCCCTATCCTGACTCACTCTTTCCCTTATGGATTTTCCTAAAAGGCACCCTCTTGATAAATCACAAGCACCAGAATCCCTTTCCCAGGGTCTGCTTCTAAAGAACCCAAAATGAGATGGTGACCTTAAACTAAAGTTACTTGTTTCTTCAAGAATTTGGGTTTCTTTTCATAGAAACTGGCACTTCAAGCTTATGATCTGGGTTTTAGGAGATTCTGTGAGGATATGGGCACCTGAGAAGTATAAGAACACCAAGATGAGAAAGAGATACAGAATTTAAAAAGCTATCTGGATTAAAGAAAAACCTCAGCTATTTGTTTTCCCTTTAAACTTTTCTCACTGGATATTTCTGAATTCATAATATTTTCTGCAAAAACTTCTAAAATTTCCCTAAGGCATAATCCTGATTTCTTGTGGGCTAAAAACACACAAGAAATAAAGAATGTGTGTCAGAGGTTATGTGAGCAACTCCCTGGTAAATGGGATTTATATTATCTCTTTAAAACAAACTATTAAGCACTAGCTTAGGTCAAGCCCTAGTCCACCTTGCTGAGAGCATTCAAGCATTCAAGTATTCAAAATACTTGCCCAGGTATTTTGATATTGAAATCTGCTTGAAGATAAAATGCTAATTTTCTACTTGAGTAGATATCCAGCCTGTCTTATAGAATGTAATTTCAATTTTATTTCATTTTCTTCCATAAGCCCCACAAAATCATCATTGGTGCCTACTAATTTTTAAGTTTAGAGAGGTTATTCACAAACAAATATTCCCAAAGAGGGGCTAGTGAGAGTTTTTTCTCCCTGAGGGAATCTAACAAATGCCCCCACTCTTACCTGGGGATTACCACAGTGAGAACTTTCTAAGAACAGGATCTAAGATGTTCCCAGAGGATTGAGAACACTTCGGATCACACCTCTGGCTCCCACAGGCCCAGAAAATTCTGTTGTTCCTTTGAGCAATCACACTTAGTACTTTACTATTCAAGATGCCATTCGTAATTCCCACAGGACTTTGCTGGGATTAATCTAGAACTCTAGCTCTATCAATGCTGCTTGGAATCTAGCATGATAAAACAGTAAGAAAGCTATATGAGAATCGGGACTTGGTCTGTTCACTGCTGCAACCATGAACAAATAACTATTGAATGAATTGGGTGAATTAACAATATTAATAAAAACTTTCAACCTTCCTCCATAGCAAATCACAAAGCTGAATTTTGAAGCCAAGTCTGACTTGCTCCAAAGTCACTGCACGGTGCCCAAATGTATTGACTGACACTGTGTAAAATTCCTTTAATGAGTCATGGAACATGAACATGAGCCATGTTCTCAGGAAGCTAGGATTTGGAGGTGGGAGTCGGGGGTAGTTCTAGTTAAAAATAATTTTGATTGATTTCTAGTTTCAGCTCCAACATGTAAAGAGGTTGACAGTCATCACTCTTAACATTACAACAATGGAGGGAAAAAACTAAACAAACTGAAAATCATTGACTTTTCTTGGACCCAAGAGAACGGAGGTCTTAGAGCCAATCACTACCCTGAAATCTGGAGGGACAGATGAATAACTGATATCACAACCATGATCAGTTTACCAACAGCAGAGTCTACTGGAGCCATAAACTAGTAGAAACACCTAAATGGTCATGTTCATAAAATCCTGGAGGCTGGGTGTACTAGCTTAGGAATGAAAAACTCCTGGGGGCTGCAGTTTTAGAGGAGAACCTAGACTTTCATGGGTTTACTTCCAGGAATCCTACACATTTCTCACTGCAAAAAGCCAAGAAAGATTCCCTCATGAATCCGTTACGGGAATTGGGAAGGTAACTGTTGTAAAACATACCTAGAGAATTCTCCATGACAAAGGCCCATTCTGCAGAGGAAAACACTTTACCAGAGCCTTATCTCAT
Organism: Mirounga leonina; assembly: GCF_011800145.1. Classification (NCBI taxonomy): domain Eukaryota; kingdom Metazoa; phylum Chordata; class Mammalia; order Carnivora; family Phocidae; genus Mirounga; species Mirounga leonina. The sequence goes on from NW_023270305.1 coordinate 26,434,027, forward strand.
CTGAAGGAAAGGACATTTCCTCAACTCCAGTCTTCTGTAGCCTTCCTATCTCACCAAAGATAGAAAAAGTAAAAGCTAAAAAAATACCTGTGAACCCAGGGACATAGGATTACTAAAAGACTGAGATTTAATGATAAAAATATAGAACAGGGTGGCTCAGTCAGTTAAGCATCTGCCTTTGGCTCAGGTCATGACCTCAGGGTCCTGGGATTGAGCTCTGCATGGGGGGGGGAGTCTCTGCTCAGCAGGGAGTGTGCTTCTTCCTCTGCTCCTCCCCACTGCTCATGTGCATGCACTCTCTCTCTCAAATAAATCTTTAAAAAAAATAAATAAAAAATAAAAATATAGAACACCTCTCCATTAGCACACTTTACTACCATACCAACAGGGCTCCAGTATATTATCAGTGGGTTACATATGAAAGTGCTGCAATATGCAGACTCTATCTAATGAGGAGTACTTAGGGAAGCCCAAAGACAAGAAGAGAGATAAAAGCAGGGACACTAGAGGAATTAAAGCCTCTGGCACCTAGAGATAAAGGGAAAAAAACAACTCCTAGCTAGGTTAATAAATAAAACCTCACACTAAAGGCCTATTTACCTCAGTTCCTATTACTAAATACATCTATCAGATACATCGTGTCTAGCTTTCAAAAAAAAAATTACAATGAATTACAAAACTACAAAGAATGCTAAAGGCAAGAAAAAGTATAATCTGAAGATAAAAAGCAAGCATCAGAACCAGCTCAAATACAACACAGATTTTGGAATTATCAGATTTGGAATTTGTATGTAAATGATGAATCACTGAATTCTACTCCAGAAACCAATATTGCACTGTGTGTTAACTACCTATATTTTGGAATTTAAATCAACAATGATTAATATGCTAATGGCAGGTAACATGCAAGCCCAGATGGGAAGTCTAAGTAGAAAGATAGAAACTCTAAGAATCAAGGAAACAAAATGCTAGAAATCAATAACACTGTAACAGAAATAAATAATGCCTTTCATGTGCTCAGCAGTAGACTAGATACAGCTGAAGAAAGACTCAATGAGCTTGAAATACATCTATAGAATTTTCCCAAACTGAACTCTAAAGATAAAAAAGAACAGAAAAACAGAACATCTAAGATCTTGAGGACAATTTTGAAACTTATAACCTATGTGCATTTGAAATACCAGAAAGAGAAGGAAAAAAAAAAAAAAAGAAGAAAAATTTGAAGTAATAACGACTGAGAATTTTCCAAAATTAATGGCAGACACCAAATCACAGATCTAGGAAGCCTAGAAACTACCAAAAAAGATAAATACCAAAAAGTCTACACATAAATATATCATAATCAAACTTCAGAAAAAGAAAGAGAAAATCTTGAAATCTTGAAAGAAGCCAGAGGAAAAGAAAACTTTACCTATAGAGTACTAAAGACAAGAATTACAGTGGATTTATCAGAAATCATGCAAGCAAAAACAGAATGGATAAAATAGCAATAATCACTTTAAATATGAATGGTCTAAATACACCAATTTACAAAGAAGACATCCAGATGGCTGATAGACACATGAAAAGATGCTCAACATCATTCATCATCAGGGAAATACAAATTAAAGCCACAGTGAGATACCACCTCACACCTGTCAGAATGGCTAAAATTAACAACACAAGAAACAACAGATGTTGGTAAAGATACAAAGAAAGAAGAACCCTCTTTGCACTGCTGGTGGGAATGCAAACTAGTGCAGCCACTCTGGAAAACAGTATGGAGGTTCCTCAAAAAGTTAAAAATAGAACTCCCCTATGATCCAGCAATTGCACTACTAAGTATTTACCAAAATGATACAAAAATACAAATATGAAGGGGTACGTGCACCCTGATGTTTATAACAGCATTATCAACAATAGCCAAACTATGGAGAGAGCCCAAGTGTCCATAACTGATGAATGGATAAAGACAATGTGGTGTATATATACAATGGAATATGACTCAGCCATCAAAAAGAATGAAATCTTGCCATTTGCAATGACATGGATGGAGCTAGAGTGTATTATGCTAAGTTAAACAAGTAAGTCAGAGAAAGACAATTACCATATGATCTCACTCATATGTGGAATTTAAGAAAGAAAACAGATGAACATATGGGAAGAGGGAAAAGAAAAAAAGAAAAGAGGGGAAATAAACCATAAGAGACTCTTAATGATAGAGAGCAAACTGAGGGTTGATGGAAGGAGGTGGGTGGGGGGTGGGCTAGATGGGAGGTGGGCATTAAGGAGGGTGCTTGTAATGATGAGCACTGGGTATTATGTAAATGATGAATCACTGAATTCTACTCCAGAAACCAATATTGCACTGTGTGTTAACTACCTATATTTAAATTTTAAAATAAATAAATAAAGACCAAGATTGTCAGAGAATTTTTTTAAAACAAGAATATATATATGTATATTTGTGTGTATATGTATATGTGTATATGTAATATATATATCTATAACATACATGTATATATATTATAGATATGTATGTATATATTACAATACATATATGTGTATATACATATACACATATAATACAATATTGGACTCAATATATATATTGGGAAGAAAAAAAAAAAACTTTTGTTTTCTAACAACTGATTGTCTAAGTAGGAAATCCCAAAGAATAGACTAAAAATTCCTGGAACTAATAAGCAAGTATAGAAAGTCCAGGATATAAAGTTGATATACAAAAGTCAATTACTTTCTCATATGTCAGAAGTGAAAAATTGAAATTTGAAATTAAAAACACAATTTCATTTACAATAGCACCCCAAAAAATGAAATACTTAGGAATAAGTATAATGGAATATTATTCCACACAATGGAATATTATGCAGCCTTTAAAAAAGAAAATCCTGACACTAAACAGGTGAACCTAGGGGACATTATGCTAAGTGAAATAAGCCAGACACAGAAAGACAAATATCACACAATCCAACTTACATGTGGAATCTTAAAAAAAAAAAAAGTCAAACTCATAGTAATGGAGAGTAGAATGGTAGTTACCAAAGGTTGAGAACGGAGGACAAGGGAAGATATTGATCAAACGGTACAAACTTTCAGCAATAAGATAAATACGTTCTGGAAACCTAACATACAGCATAGTAACTGTAATTAATAATAATGTATTATATGCCTGAAATTTGCTGAGAGATCTCAACTGTTCTCACCACACACACAAAAAAGTATAGCTATGGGAGGTGATCGATACACTAGTTTAGACTGTGATAATCATTTCACAATGTACACATATATAAAAACATCACATTGTATGTCTTAAATACATATAATTTTTGTCAAAATACATAAAAATATTTTTTAAACAAAATAAAATAAAATTCATGTTACTACCCTTTGACTCCTCTACCAAAAAAAAAAAAAAGATTTTTATGCTAGGATATTTTTGTGATAACTTATTCTGGAGTTTTCAGCTTCAGAGAGACAGGGGAATTTCAAAAGACACATGCTAGAAAGACACATCCCCAACTCTGACACAACCTAGTTGTGTCATCTTTGAAGTCATTTGACCTCCTCTCTGGGCCTATTTCAGGTCTGTAAAATAAGGGAGTTAGACTAGATTTATAGACTGCAAGCTCTAACCAAAAATAATGCCCATGATCAACCGAGCTGAAGAGCAAGGCCACTCTAAAACTGTTAACTCTCCCTGGGCAGTTCCTTTTCTGTTAACAAACAGGAAAGCACAGTAAGTAACAAAGTTCCTCAAGGGCAACATCTAATTCATAAGAATGTCCTCATCCCATGCACACAGTGGGTATTCAAGAATTTCTTGTTGAAGGATTAGATAAGGATGGTAAGTGGAACTAAAGGGCAGAAAAGAATAATAATTAAAAAAAATTACTTCTTTGAGTCCTATATGCCAATTCCTGGACAATAAGTGTGCCTGCCCCTCCACCCCACCCCACCCCCCCGATATTGGTGGCTGGACCAGGGCTGGGACTCTGGCTGGCAATGCAGTAAACATTCCCAAAGAAGCATCCTCACCTCGGTTATTGAGGCTGATTCCCTCAGATTGCTGAAGGTTGCGCAAAGCCTCAGTCTTCAGACAGGCTGCTGGAGAGGAACAGAAACACTAAATAGGGTAAGACTGTGACTCCTACCTTGGTTGGAAATAGGAAAGTGGGAAATTCAGGCTTCATCTCCCAGAGTACCTGGATAGTGTGAGCACTGCTCTCCATCCCCCAGCCAAAGTTACAGATCCCGGGGCCTTCAACACTGCCTGTGGTGGTTATCTGTTTCACCGAGTTTCCCCCCTGCCTCCTACCACTGATGGGTGATCCTAATTAGTCACTTAACAACCATAGGTCCCTAGCCTGTCTACCTTCCCAGTCACGAAGCCTCCCAAAAAGTGTCAGGGCTAACCTAGGCTTGGCCTGTCTCAGCCTGAGCCATCACATCTGGTAAGTAGCGCAATTCTGTAGATTATCTCTCAGAAACATCTCCCACATCCATTTCCTCCCTTGCATCTAGCCCTCATCATCCCTCCCCTAGAACACTGCAGTCTCTCTGCCCATCACCCCTAAGACATATTAGAGCCAGGATTATCTTCCTAAAGAACAGATGTGGTCATTGTCACTTAACTGCTAACAAAATAAACAACAACAACAACAAAAACCCACTTCAACAGCTTCCAATTTTAGCATTCAATCTCAACTAACTGGACTCCAGGCTTCTTTTCCAATGCCCTTCCAGACAGCCTGTTCCTGTAAAGCCACCCTGATAAGGTTACAGCCGTGCTCTCTAGACTTCGGCTTTGGCTTTTGCTCTCCCCTCCACCTGGAAAGTCTATCCACCTCCCCACCACTAATTACACCCACCCATTCCACTTTCTCCAAAGCATTCAGATTTGTCCTTAGTCAAAATTCATCTGACTCCCCTGTTGTTCTAATCATTTTGCTTTAAAAAGAATACTTAATCACTTGCATTATATTTATATTATTTGTTTATTTACTTTCCTATGATGTGGTCATGCTCATCTCAGCCCTTTATGGTCCTGAAAGATGTGGAGTCAAAGGCTCTAACTTCATTCCGATTAGTTTCACATACATTCTCTCATTTAACCTTCACAAAATATTATCATTATCGTTCATTTTACAGAGAAGGAACCGGAGGGACAAAGAAATTCAACATCTAGCCCAAGAACATGCAGCTGGTGTGGTGAAGCTAGCCCGTGGTGATTATGCTTCTATCACATCTCACCACTGAGGATCACAAAGCATATCTCCTACCATATTACGGTGTTTCACAGATGACCCAAGCCCCCAAAATAGGTGGTAAGTTAAATCTCTTTTTTGAATACCATAAATATGGTAACAATTTTTCAATTGCCAAATATAGTAAGGACCAATTTTAAGGTATTTGATGGTGGTTCCAACCTCTGTTCGTTATGTCGGATTTTTATTTTTGTTGTTCACATATCCTAGTCTTCTACTCTAATTTAAAAAATAGAAAACTAATGGGACATTAGTCTGGGTTCTCTCTGCAGAGAACTGGCTGTGCCTCACTTCTTTCCAGGACCTCTTCCCTGCTGTCCAGCTCCAACAATCTAGACACTTTAGAGGGACAAAGCTGCAAAGGCAGGATTAAAAGGATCAGGTCTCACGTACGATCCTTGCAGGGTACCTCAACACATGAGTGCAAGGCCCATCAACAAAGTACTAAGGCACAATCTTTCATCTCCTGAGGTCCATCCATTGGCTGAACTGAAACATTACACCAATATTTTTTACAAAATTTTTTATGAGATGACTGAATAATGACACATTTTCTTTTGTCACAATGTGCACTGAAATGGTTGTGCTCTGGGCCTAAGAGTGAATGGATACTCTCTGAGAATCTAACAAGCTGACCTTGTTTCTTTTGTGTGGGAAGCATTTCAATTAAAGGAGAGAAACAAGTTCCATCAAATTTAAGCACCAAGAAGAATACACAATGAGTGGCACTTCTTTTCTGCTGGAACATTAATTAATCAGACAGAGCTGACAAGGACTAATAGTATCACAAGGCAGGAAAGCAAGGGTCTTTGCTGTTTTCTAAATTGTCAAAACAAGTACCCATCCCTGAAGCCTGCTCAGGGGCAGTACTTACAACTTCTTTGGGTGCTAATTCCCTTTCTGATGTTGCCATAGCAACACACGTTTGTTTGTTTTTTCAAGTTTCCAGGTGAAACATTTGAAGGAAAAGCACCATGTTATTATTGCAGAGAAAGAGTAGCCCTTTTAGTCCTTGGAAATAGAATGACAATATCTTCTATTTGTGCAGCCCCTTCTATAATAAAAGGACCTTGATGTACCAGCCCTGTGAGGAAGGGCAGGACTTATCTCCATTTTGCAAATTTTATAAGCAAGAAAACTGAGAAACAGGAGAACGATGAGAAATACAATATAAAGAAAGACTGGGGAAAAATATAAATGGCCTTGAATTCTGAGTTAAGGTCCTTAACCTTAACATATTATTTAATAGTTGCTAATAATATTGATAAAATAACCATTCTTATTTTTTACTATTACACGTATTATCTCAGTTAATCCTTAGAACAATCCTGTACTGTAAGAATGCTACTCTTCACTTTTCAGATGAGGAGCCTATGGCTTAGAGGAGTTAAGTACCACAGCAAGATCACAGAAGTGATAGGAATCAAATCAGGCAGACCATGTCAAGGACACTGATGTGAAATGGGAGCTTTTGGAATGCTTTGAGAAAGAGGTGACATGATCTTTCAAAAGAGTTAATCTGACTGCTCTGTTGGAAGAAGATTATAGAGAAGCAAGGAGACCCAGGAGGCTACAGGAATCCATGCAAGAGATGATGGTGGATCTGGGTGATAGCAGAAGAGGTGGTGAAAAGTGGTCAGATTCGGATCAATCTTAAAGATAAAGCCAACAGGATTTCCTGACTGTTAGACATGGAGTATGAGGAAAGAAAAGAGTCAAGGGAGATTCCAAGTTTTTTGGCTTAAATAATGAAATAGATTGCTATCAACTAAGATGGGGAAGGCTGCAGCTATTGCATGTTTGACCAAAATCAGGGGACAGGAATTCAGTTTGGGACAGATTCAGTTTAAGAAATCGATGAGACATCCAAGTGGAGATGCCAAGTAGACAGATGGATAGAAGGATCTGGAATGTAAAAGTCTGGACTGGACATAACAATTTTGGAGTCATTGGCATATAAATGGTATTAATAGCCATGAAACTGGATGAAATCACCAAGGAAGTGACTAGAGATAGAAAAGAGGAGAAAAATCAAGGACTAAGGCCTAGGACACTCCTATGTTAAAAGATTAAGGAGAAGAGAAGTAACCAGCAAATGAAGCCAAGGAGGAGTGACGAGGAGGGTATGGTACACTGGAAGCCAAGCAGAGAAAGTATATCAAAGAGCAAGGACTAAACATGTGTGCTAACAGCTCAAGTAAGATGAAGACTGATAACTAACCATGGGACATAACAATATGGAGGTCATAGGTAACCTTGGCAAGAGTCGTTTCCAGGAAGGATTTAGGAATAAGCTTGATGAAGCAGGTTTAAGAGAAATCAGGAGGAAAGAAATTAGAGATAGGGAGCACAGATATTGCTTTTGAGGATTTTTGCTGCAGCTGGTGCAAAGAATGGAGTGGTAGTGGGTGGAGAAAGTGAATTGGGGAAGATTCCCTATTTTAAGATGGCAGATATAATAGTATGCAGATATAATAGTATGTTCATAAGAACGATCCAGTAAAGAACAAATAGTCAGTGATGTAAGAGAGAAGGGGAGAGTGGCTGTAGTGATGTCCTGAGAGCACAAGAGAGAGATGGGATCCAGTGCACAAGTAGAGGCATTTGGTATGAGTTTTAAAGGCAGACACTGGCAGGTGAGCAACCTGTGGGACCCACATCCACTCGCTCTGATGTCCCAGATAAGTAGGATGTATGAACACCAGCATGCTGGTAGAGAAGGTGTTGGAGGTTTGAGCAGAGAGAGGGTCTGCAGTAATTGTCATTTGGGGGTAGGCGAGGAGGAGTGCTTCATTATCTTTTAGCTAATAAGTACCTGAAATTCAAATGTAATACAATTACAAGTGTGGAAGGAAAGAAACACACATAGACCTTTAGAAGATAGACACTGGGGAGGGTATGTGCTATGGTGAGCACTGTGAATTGTGTAAGACTGATGAATCACAGACCTGTACCTCTGAAACAAATAATACATTATGTGTTTAAAAAAGAAGAAGAAGATAGTAGGAAGGGAAAAATGAAGGGGGGAAATCAGAGAGGGAGACGAACCATGAGAGACTATGGACTCTGAAAAATAAACTGAATGTTCTAGAGGGGAGGGGGCTGGGGGGATGGGTTAGCCTGGTGATGGGTATTAAAGAGGGCACGTACTGCATGGAGCACAGGGAGGTATACGCAAACAATGAATCATGGAACACTACATCAAAAACTAATGATGTAGTGTATGGTGATTAACATAACATAATAAAATAAAAATTAAAAAAAAGAAAAGAAGATACTCTCTCATGTAGCACCTTTTCCAAACATCGGTTTCTATATCCAAGAACAAACGGAAATATTGCCAAGTAAGGAACTTCCTTAACAGTTATCTCTGGGTGGTACAATGAAAGGATAAGATATCAGCCTCAAGGACGAAAAACACTAAAACCTCTTTCCAGATGCTATAATTTAAGGCCAAATCTGGTCGTTTTCCTCCTGTACAATGATGATGGGTGGCTGGAGTCAGGATAGAGTTCAAATGAAGAACGTTAAGTGAAACTACCAGTACAGTAAGCAATTAAAAAAAAAAAGTGGCGATAGCTTAAAAGGCTGGTGTAAGAAAAATACTTGGTAGGGATCTAGAGTTAATGAAAAGCAGCATGATTAATTTGCAACAACATGGATGGATCTAGAGGGTACAAAGCTAAGTGAAATAAGTCAGAGAAAGACAAATACTATATGATTTCACTCATATGTGAAATTTAAGAAACAGAACAAATGAACAAACAAAAAAAGAAACAAAAAAAAAAACATATTCTTAAGTACAGAGAACAAACTGGTAGTTGCCAGAGGGGATTGGGTGAAACAGGTGATGGGGATTAGGAGTACACTTACCTTGATGAGCACTGAGTAATGTATAGAATTGTTGAATGAGTATATTATACACCTGAAACTAACATAGCACTCTGTTTTAATTATAATCCAATTTAAAAAAGAAAGAAAACAATGAATCATGGAACACTACATCAAAAACTAATGATATGGTGATTAACATAACATAAAAAATAAAAAAAAAACATTAAAAAAATAAAATAAAATAAATAAAAAATAAAGAAAGATTGGGCACCTGGGTGGCTCAGTTGGTTAAGCATCCAACTCTTGATTTCGGCTCAGGTTATGATCTCAGGGTTATGAGACAGAGCCCCCCGTTGGGCTCTGCGCTGCTTAGGATTCTCTCTCTCTCCCTCTCCTCTGCCCCTCCCCTTCTCCCCACCCCCCACTCTCGCTCTCTCTCAAAAAAAAAAAAAGAGAGAGAGAGAAACTGACCTAAATAACTTTAGAAAACAATGTTTTGACTGGGAATTTAAAAACAAAAAAAAATTAAAATTATACCAAAAACAAAAGAAACAAAGCAAAACAAAAACAGTATGGTTAGTAATTCAGACAGTTTGCTGTGGTGAGGTCAGGAACAGCAGGACATTGTCTGGGAGTGGAAGGGGATACCCCACCATCTAGAACAGAGCCCAATCCAAAAGCAGACTCCTATAGAAAAGAGAATGCCCGGTTGATAAGGGTCTGCCTCTACCCCGGCCTACAACTTGACCTTAACACCACTGACTGATCTGTCCATTTCCTCAGTGGGTTCTAAGTGTTACTGAACCACAAACCAAAAAATTTTCACAGCCTTTTGGATCTAGGAACCCAAGCAAAATAATAGGCACCATCAGAAGACATTGAGACATTAGCTTCTCCAGTTTCTTTCAAGAGGTCATCAATGTCTTGGCAAGGAGGATTACAGACTCACAAGCAGCAATGCCATATGGCCCAGAGTGATTATAAAGCATTCTTTTCTGCCTTTTCAGGAAGAGCCTGTTTTACTCCAAAGGCATATAAAGTAGCCATGTGGAAATTTACAGAGTTGCATTAGTTATGTATTGCTGTGCAATTAATTACCCCCAAACTTTACATCTTAAACACACATTTATTATCTCACAGTTTCTGTGGGTCAGGAATCTGGGTGCTGCTTAGATGGATCCTATGGCTCAGTGTCACAAGGCTGCCATGAAATATCAACTTGGGGTCAAAGTCATCTCAAGACCCAACTGGAGGCAGATTCACCTCCAAGTTCACATGCTGTTGGCAGCATTCAGATCCTTGGTGATTGTTGGACTGAGCGCCTCAGTTCCTCACTGACTGTTGGCTAGAGGCCTCCCTTGGTTCCTTGCCAGGTGGGCCTCCACAGGGCAGCTCACAGCATGGCAGATGTATCTGTCAGAAAAAGCGGGGGAGGGGTGCCTGGGTGGCTCAGTCGTTAAGCGTCTGCCTTCGGCTCAGGTCATGGTCCCAGGGTCCTGGGATCGAGCCCCGCATCAGGCTCCCTGCTCAGCGGGAAGCCTGCTTCTCCCTGTCCCGCTCCCCCTGCTTGTGTTCCCTCTCTCGCTGTGTCTCTCTCTGTCAAATAAATAAAATCTTTAAAAAAAAAAAAAAGTGGGGGAGAGGGCAAGAGGGAGCTAGCAAGAAGTCACAGATTTTCCTGTAACCCAGTCTTGTAAGTGACACCATTACTTTTGCCGCGCTCTCTTCGTTAGAAGCACGTGCTAGGTGTAGCTCACACATTGCTGTGCACACCAGTAGGGGGAGATCTTTGAGGGTCATTTGAGAGGCTGCCTACCATAATAGTGAACTTAAAAACCAACCACACTCCTGGAAATCTTCCCTTCAGATTTGTGTTCCTCTATTCCCAGCTCTGAGCAAAATAAAACTCAGAAATGAAAGGAGGCCAGCACTTCATCTTCTAAAACGTTGGCTTTCCTGGGCATAGTAGCCCCAGGGGGTCTATTTTTATTTTCTAAGACACACGAGTCTCTAGCTGCAGGCTTTGGGTCTGCTTTTGGCTCTGAGTTCCTGGTGCCCATATCACTTATGCTCATAGCTCTCTTTGTCTTGGCTCTTGTGGTCCCTCAGGATGTTTTTTTTTTTCTTTTCTTTTCTTTTCTTTTTAAGCTTTAGTTCATTTGTTGTCAGCTGCCACCATACTTCCCTCTCTGAGGGCCTTTGTCCACTGCCCAGGACACAATGCATATTGCTTCCTGCCAGGAGATTTTCCACAGGAAGGCAAGTAAATGACACAAGCTTCTCTCACTCAAATCCTAGCCTGTCCTGCTTCCACCAAGAAGGAAATGGAAGGTAGCATTATGTAGGCAAGAGATACTTCACAACGTTTCCACCTTCAGTTTAAACACAAATTTCCAAGCTTATGAGAGGAGAGCTAAAAAAGCCCACTGAGGAGCATTCTCCCAAGAAATGAGTTATGAGGAATTCACATCACACCAGAAACAATCTCGTCCCTGGTTATTGTCCACACCTGCCCAAGCCTTTTCAGTGGCGGACTTAACCCCATGTTCAGAGCTACCCCAGAGCTCAGTGATGAAACCAATCAGCCACTTCCCTTCCTAGAAATTTCTTCAAGGAAGGTGGTGACGTGGGGCAGCACCTGGTCCATGCACTCTGGTGCCATACAAACCTGGGCTTGAATCCTGGCTCATTTTCTTATTCACAATCCTGGGAACCCTAGGCACGTGCCTGAGCCTTCTGTGCTTATTTCACAGCCTTAGAGAAAGGATTAGCTGATGCAGTTCTTGGCATAGATTAGAAGCCCAGAGTCCCCACTGCCCCTGATTTCCAAGACTTCCTAATCCTCTTAGCAGTGCTCCCATTTTTCCACACTCCTTTCCATGAAAACTCCTCTTTGAAAGGTACTATATCAGGAAAATCTCTGAGAAGTTCTTGAGTGAAAGAAAGCTGGCGAGCTCATTTGTGCTGTGGCATTTGGGACTTTGGGACCTCTTTGTTACTCATCAAGGGGTCTCTGTGGTTAAACAGGAATACACAGAGACACCTTGAAGTCCTCTTTCCAGATCTACTCCCAACCTATAATGACCCTAATCGTGCCAATCCTCAGCTCTGGGTAAACCCAATCATCCATTTTATCTACTCTTATTGCCAAGCTACTGAAAATTTTAAAACCCAGCTGACCGGCTCCCATTATAAATCTGTATTATTCTGCCTCGGCTGTTCACTAATCCTTTTATTCATCCTTATTAACTGTCTGTCCTGTTCCATATGGCAGCAATTCCAATCTATTCTGCTCTTTTATAATCTTAAAATACCCCAGACTCTTCTTACAGAGCCTCCTACTTCACTGAAGAATTTAAGGTCCTCTCCCACACCTCCCTCTTCTTTCACCTCAAAGTAACTTCAGTGCTTCCCCTGCCCCTTATGCCTCTTCAGTCTGCAAGGTAAGGATCTCAACCCGTCTCCAGTGCTAATGGTGATCACTGGGCTTTGGTTCCCATCCCTCATAACTCCTCCTAAATTCTGTCACATTAATCAGCCCATCTCTCTCTCTCTCTCTCTCTCTCTCTCTCTCTCTCTCTCTCTCTCCCTCTCTCGAATGCTTACTACCTCCCATGATGCCTCAGGGTAAGATGGCTCTTCCATGTGTCCTCAGCCCTGTCCCCACATCAGACAACTCTCCTTCCATCCATCAAGCTCACACACACATCACATTCACCACCATGGCTCTCCCTCACTCATTCATCTCTCAACTGCCCAGAATCAAGCTTCTATGTCAAATACTTCACCAAAAATGCTTTCTCCAATATGTCTGGTATTTTTCTAATTGGAAATCCTATGGCCTCCTCTCAGTCCTCCTCCTATGTGACCCCTCTGCCACATATAATGTAGCTACCCTCTCCTGAAACTGTTTTTCCTTCTGTGCTCCCTCCTCCTAGGGATCCTCCTCAGGTTCCACTGCCTGTGCACCTTTCTCCTCCTAGCCCTCAAATGCAAACATTTCAGATGCCTTCCACAGGTCTCTTCTCTCTTCCAGGCATGCCTCTTTCTGTGTAATCGTACCTACTCCCTTGGGTCTAGCTAGTATCACATCAACACAAAAGACTCAAACCTACCTCACTAGTGTGGACCTCACCTCTGAATCTCAGTTCCTTCTAAGATTTCCAGCGTCCTACCAAACATGACCCCAAATCACCTGCCTTCATTGCCAGCACACCAACTGTACATCCATTTTAGAACAGAACTCACTGCTTTTTTCACTAGACCCCTTACAATCCTCACTTGTGTTTCTTCTTCCTACCTTCCCTTTAATTATTTTCTCTTCTTACTCTGTTTATATAATTGGGTTCTTCCTTAGTTTACCTGCATAGAACCCCAATTCCCTAAATGACTGAAAGCCATCCAGTCACCAAGTCTGTTGATTCCTTTCCATTTCCATTGGCACCGTCTTTATAATTCTGTCATTTGGACCTTATTGCTGGTGATGCATCTTAAATCTCTCACCTCCCCAAATGATGTATATGACTCAGCAGTAACAGAGCCAAAGTAATGGCCATAAGGAGTGAGATCAATCCATAGAGAACTACAGTGAATACAGGGAACCCCAGTGGAGGCAAGATCAGGTTCACAATGGCTGCCACACAGCACAGAAAGATGCCCCCTGTGTGTTTCATTACAAAGGGAGAGACCAATGATAGGGATCGCAAGTCACAAACACCTACGCTCTTCAATTATTGCCTCCAGTTACTGGGGCCTGCAAGAAAAGGTTACATTTAAGGACACTGAATAATATCTTATCCAAAAAAAGAAGGGCTTTGTACTTTCAGGCAGAGCCACCAGGAGAGAGAACACTTTTACAAAGCATTATGAGGGTTCTCATATAACACAAGTGTCTTAGTTAGCTTTCCAGGGCCATAACTGTGGAAGTAGATACAGTATGCCAGGGGACTCTTATTTGAAAATCAGAGCTGCCTTCCCTGTTCCCCAACCTATTGGGAAAGAGCATCCCTGACTTAATCTTGTCAAGGTGGAACCAGCTTACCAAGGAACTCTGATGCAGGACAGAGTGCAGAAGAGATACTTTCTCAGGTCACCTTCAGCTGCTTCTAAGGTTCTTGTGATTTATCAAAGCATCAGGCAAGACTGGGACATGGTTCTAAGCAAAGCATGTTTCCTCTACTGGCAATGAACTTTTGAAGCAGATGGGAAAGGGCAGTGACCATCAGACGACCGTCAGCCAAGCGAGGCCAGCTTTGCTAACCAATAATTCAGACACATTTGTCATCCCCTGCCTTCTGTGTCAGGTGCTGCATCTGAAAAACAGGACTCCTGTTTCAGCCAGCCTATGTAGCAATATGCAGCCCATTTCCACTTCCTTCCACACTGCATGTGTCAGTTTCCTCTACAGTTTCATGGTGATTTATAGTGATTGCAGGCAGTGAAGAGTCAGCAATGATTAACTGAAGGAGACACCTCTAAGTCACAGATCAATTCACTTCCTTCTTCAGCAAGCTGAAGAAGGAATCTCATTTCTTTGTGGTTATTTCAGTACCTTTGCATCTTGGTAATAAATGAGAATTTCAGAGCTCATCTCTCTGTGTGATAGTGACTTTAAATCTTTTTGGTAGGGAAGAAGGGCAGAAAAGAAATTTTGCAAAGGGCATCTCCTTCCAGGCCACATACCCCAGACAGCCTCACCGTGTACCTTTTAAAGACCCATCTCATTTTATGGACCATCAAAGTCTGTATAGTAGTTCTCAAGTAGTAGACAGAGACATAGGTTCAAGAAGACCTATTTCATAACTCATAGAATAACTTCTTGGTAAGGAGTTCTCAACACTGAAGTCAACACTCATCAAATTACTTTTTGCAGCTGAGGAAGAGAATGATCTGAATTTTTTAAAATGCTATCAGTAGACTATTCTCCTGGGTTATTTTTCAGTCCCTTCTACCAGTTCTGTGGAGCAGGTACTAGCAAATCAGACTGACTTAGCTGGATCTTCTTTCCCTGCCACAACAGTGCAGTTAGCAATAAAGTGGTCAGAAAAGCAGGTCAGCAGATCAAGTGCGAGAGAAAGGAGGGAACAGGCACCTGAAGACTGTCCTCATTAATTAGTCCATGTATACTGCAGAGCTGACTGCAAGGCCATGCCCAAACCACTGAAAGAGAAGCATGCTAGAAACCAACAACTTTGGCCATTTAACCTGTCTCTCTTCATCACTGGGCTGCAATCCAAACCAAAGGGAAACTGTTCTGTTCTCTTTAAATACCGTTAGAACTTTATATCCTAGCCTGAGCAGAGATGTTTGTGTGTGTGTCTATGTCTGTGGGTCTGTGTGTCTTTGTGCTGAAGAGTATCCCCAGTTAAGATGTAGAAAAACATATGAGTCAAATGCTGAAAAATCTGTAGAAAAATAAACTCCCAAGGGTTAATACTCTATTGCCTGCCTTGGGTTTTTGGTTGTTTTTTTTTTTTTAATGTTCTTTCTACTAAAATGCTTTGTTAAAAATTTTGGTAACTTCAATCTCATTGCAAACAGTGCAATCTCTGATGAGACGTAATAGAAGTGCTTCCACTCATATTTCATTGGCCAAAGCAAGTCACATGGCCACCACAACTAACTTCAAGGGAGTCAGACAGAATTCTGTCATTATTCACATCAAAGCAGCCACCACTCTGTGTAGATTCTACCTCCAAGCATCTCTCAAATCACTTCCTTCCCAGCCATTGCCACTATGAGTTGAGTATTCAGGCCTCTGTGCTTCTCACCTGCACTACAACAAAAGCTCCCAATACCATTTCCTGCTGCCTGTCTGGCCACTCTCCAATTCATTCTGCAAGCAGATGCCAGAGGTCACTTTTGAAAGCACAACCCATGCCCTCAGCGGAGGCGTGCAGCTTTCGGGTCAGCATCCAAAGTCCTTAGAATGCCATGAAGGCTCTTGCTGTGGCTACTGTCCACACCCCTGGCCTGATCACCACCCTTCCTTCACATTTACTTTGCTGAACCCCTTACAATTCTGTCTCCTTATCAAAGTTTACACTTCTGTTCCTGGCCCATGCTACTCCCTTGGGCTGAGATACATTTCTACCACTTCTCTTACTAGTTAACTAAATCTGAGCCTTCAAAAATCAAGTGAAGAAATTTCTACTCCAGGAGACCTTTCCTGATGACCCACCACCCGAAGTTTGACTTAGGCGCATCAATGCCCCAGAGCCACCCTGTGCATATTTTATTCAGAGCACCCTCCCTACTGTGTGCAGCCTTCATTTTACTTACCTGGCTTCTACATGTGATTTTTCGCCTCTTGAAGTCAGAACCAATACCTAGCATTGTGCCAGATATAGATGAGGCATTCCTTAAATGCCAGTTGAGCGGATGCATCTATAAATGTACGCGAAGCTTTGCACCAATTCCTGAAATCTAAAAGGTGACTCACACACACTATGCACAGGAACATACATACCGTCACTAGGACTGTCCCTGGAGGAAGGAGCCAAACCAGCAGGAGCTAAAAATGGAGAAAGAAGAAAGGGCCAGTTTCCTACCAACTAAGTAAGCAAATATTTCAATTTCTATTCCTTCCCAGGCCCCAGCATGGTAGCCCTTCCTTTGTAATAAATGTTTTTCTTTTTCTCTCCACTGAAATCCCCTATCCTCTCTCCTTCCCTAAGAACCCTGAGAGGCCTCTAGAATAAATGCAAAACCTAATTTAGGTTATCCCTCTCAGATAATACATTTGTGCCTTAAAATGCTTTATCACAGTGAGCAAAAAGTTACTTTTAGGAGAAATTCAGGTCCACAGCTAGGAATTAGTGTCAGGATTAAGGACCACAAAGAGGAAAAACAGAGAATTTTGATCTACTTCTTAAAGTCACAGACTTAAGTGGTTTTCTTATCTGACACATAGACCAGGTCTAGTGAGGAAGTACTGTTTACCTGAACTTAACTCCACAGATAGCAGGTAACTTCTCTGCCATCAGCACTAAAGAGCACCACACACAATGAGAAATAATGGACCACGCCCTCTTTTCCCCGAGCTTCCAGTCTCCCTGCATCTTTGTCTGACTCCACTAACAAACTCCTCAGGAGAGAACTGGGTTATTCACTAAGAATTTTTGTATTTATTAAGTATAAAATAAAAAATGAAAATAGAATTCCATTTTTTCATTTTATTTATTTATTCATGAGAGACAGAGAGAAAGAGAGAGAGGCAGAGGGAGAAGCAGGCTCCCCACAGAGAAGGGAACCCCATGCAGGACCCTGGGATCATAATCTGAGCTGAAGGCAGATGCTTAACCAACTGGGCCACCCAGGCGCCCTTAGAATTCCATTTTTGTACTGGTTCAAAGAGATAAAGATAACAACCACACATAGTACTTCCAAGGCTGCATGCATTATAACGTCACTAAATAAACAAGGAGGCAAGACAGTAATATGGTTATCCATTTTTCTAGCTTCTCAGTTTCTCTATCTGCAAAATGGATATAATAGCACCTACCATCCTATACAACAGGGTATTTCAACTTCAACATTACCAACGTTGGGATCTGGATAATTCCATGTTGTGGTGTGTTGTCCTGGGCATTGTAGGGTGTTTAGCACCATCTCTGGCATCCAACCACTAGATTCTAGTAGCACTTCACCATCCCTCAGTCGTGACAATCAAAATGTCTCCCAGATATTAACAAATGTTCCCTGGGGTACAAAACCGTCCTTGGTTGAGCACCACTGCTATAGCGGAATAAATAAATCAATATACATCAAATGCTTAGACCTATTCCTGGCACATAGCAAATGCTCTATGACTTGACCCAGAGGATAACAGAGTCTGAAGAATAGAGAGACAGGACTGTTCCGTAACAGAGGACTCCACTACTCTTGTAGAACTTCTAATAAAGTTACACATTTCTGAATCACCCTCCATCTTTCAAAGGCCTTGGTAACAGGATCCAGGCGGCACTGGGCACCTGACAAACTTATAAGTACCACATTATTATCTCTCCCTCTTCCCTATTGAATGATACAAGCAATTTGTTGAAAATAGTGTTTATTATCCTCCTTGATACCTGAATGCCAGCTCAGTCAAAAACACTGTACTCTATAGAGAATATTTCTATTGGATTTTACAAACAATAAAAATAACCCATCTGGCCTCACTCTTTTTATCTTTATTTAAAGGCCATTTTGTTAGGAGTATTAAAAAATCGGTCTCCCTCCTGCAGAAGGAAATGTTACTGCATCCCAGTGACTGCTTAGCACCTGGAACTCTCCTGGTGCTCAGAAGTAACCAAAGCAGCCATTCCATTGACAGACAACTCTCACTGTTAGCAAGTTTATCCCATCCCAGGCCTGACTCCCCTTCTTGTAACCTCTCTGTACATTGTTCAGTCAAGTACTGATTGTGCAAGTGTCGTGGCCGTTAAGCCACATACAAGTCCTACTCCCTTTGTGACAGATAAATGAAGACAATGACAATCCTCAGTTTGGTCCTCTCTTCCCTAAAGATATGCAGCTCAGTTCATGATTCCTCACAGACAATGGTGTCCTGGCTCCTCACCGTCTAGGTCTCCCTTCTTGAGATGCACTTTGTCAACGCACTCTCAAAATAAGATGTCCAGACTGCACACCACACTCCAGGAGAGATCTGACCAGCAAACATCACTGACCTATACCCAGTCAACCTGCAACCCAACCCACGATGGCCATCTTTGTTCACAGGCAAGGCTTCCCAGACTCTTCCTCTTTAAGGAAAAGTAAGACTCAGGTCTTCTCCATACAAATTCTCTCAGCAAGTTTACCCCCGTCCTATATATTCAAGGTCATATTTTGAACCCAAAATTCATAATCTTCTATTATCTCTACCATATTTAACCTTGTTTTCTTGAGCAGGAGCCAGAATGCCAAGATAGCTTGGAATGTTCATACTATAAACCATGGTTTCAACTACTTCCTCCTCCGACTTTTTTCTCAGCAGCTGACTGAATAAATTGTTATCTTCAACTAAATCAGGGGTAGGCAAACTATAGCCCATGGACCAAATCCATGTATACTTTGTATACTTTTGTATACAAAGTTTTATTGGGGGGCACCTAGGTAGCTCAGTCAGTTAAGCATCTGCCTTCGGCTCAGGTCGTGATCCCAGGGTCCTGGGATCGAGCCCCGCATCGAGCTCCCTGCTCCGTGGGAGGCCTGCTTCTCCCTCTCCCACTCCCCCTGCTTGTGCTCCCTCTCTCCCTGTGTCTCTCTGTCAAATAAATAAATAAAATCTTTTAAAAAATAAATAAATAAATAAAGTTTTATTGGAACACAATCACAATCATTTATTTACATATTGTCCGTAGCTGCTTTTACTACAACACCAAAGTGAGTAGTTGCAACAGAGGCCCTATGGTCTACAAACCAAAAATTTTACTATCTGGCCCTTTACAGAAGATGTTTACTGATCCTTAAACTAAAGCCTTGAAAAATACAGAGAGAATATAACTAAGTCAAAGACTGGGTGCTATGGGCCTACAGTTTATTACAAATGATTGATCGGCACGTTTAGGAACAGTGGTTCACACAGTTTTGAATTCACATAAAAATGCAGTCATTTCCAGGGTCTGTGTAGAATTCAAGACACATTCTGCTCTGGGCATTGCTTGATCCTAATAATCCCACCAAAGTGAGAACGGGATTAATTAACTGCTGATTAATTAATTCAAAAACTGTTCTGCTCTGATATAGATAGATGAAGGAAAAGAATGAGAACCAGAAAAAGTAAATTTTAAAGGAAAGACAGGAGGTTGGGGAGAAAATTGATTGTAAAAAGCAGCCAGAGGCCCAGAACCAAGAGGGGCCTCTGCAGAGATGTTTAGATTTGTTCTAAGGGTGGTTAATGCTTCCCACTCACGCTAGCCTGGGTTTGTTAGGGTTTGACATTGCTCCAGAGGCACATAACAGGAAATTACCATGGTCCCTGCCTGGACTGCTGCCAGATGGGCTCCCTCACGGTTGTCCCCACAGATAGGTGATTACTTACTAAATCCCAACACTGTATTGGAATCCAACATCTTGCATGGTAGTAAATTCTCACAGCCTTAAATCTAGGCAACCCAAAGCCAGTCTGTCACCTTCACCTTTTAAACTCTGTGCCCCTTTCTCTTTCCAACAAACAGTCCCCACAGCAGGTTCCTAGAGCCAGAGCACAGCAGTCTAGATGGTGCACAGTAGGCCTGACTGCTCAAAGGAAAAAACAGCATTTGCATTTGAAAACACATACACACTAAAAAAACAGCCAAATGTTAAATTCAGTGGACCGAGCCTGAAAATGATCCCAGAGTGGGTCATCTACCAGGGAGGGAGAGAATATTTCCAAGGCGAAGGTCATGGGCTTTAGTATCTGGCAGACCTGGAATGGAATCTTGACCTGTTACTTGAGCCCTCCAAGACTCAATTTCATCTGCAAAATAGAGATAATAGTAACAGTTCCTCACAGGGTTAGTGTAAGAACAGATGGCATAATGCATATAAAGGACATAGTACCTAGTACCTAGTAAGGATTCAGAAAATATTTATTATTGTTATCATTACCTTTTTGTTTATATTAATAAGCACATAATAGGAAATATTTGAATTTCCAGTGATTTCTAAGACAATGCCCAAAGTATCCATCTCTGAACAACAGCACTGAAACCACAAATGAGAACACAAAGGCATCCCAAGTTTTTAGAGCTTTCCCAAAGCAAGAAAAGAAGCAATGATGCAGATGTGGAGAGAATGTTTTCAGTCCACTGTCTACTTGTGATACTCTCATAAAAGAAGTCATTATGTTATTCAACAAGTAATTGCCTTTGTTTTATTATTTTTCCAAATAAAAATCAACCATGTTGAGCCTAAGAGCCAGCTACCCAGGAGTCCCCAAGTCCTCTGACCTTACCTGTGTAACCCTCACCTGTAATATTTGTATTAAGTAAGATACAGATTCGACCGCTATTTTTTTTTAAGATTTTATTTATGTATTTGAGAGTTGGGGGTGGGGAGAGGGAGAAGCATGCTCCCCGCTGAGCAGGGAGCCCGACGAGGGACTCGATGCCAGGACCCTGGGACCATGACCCGAGCTGAAGGCAGATGCTTAACCGACGGAGCCCCCCAGGCGCCCCCAGGTTCAATTGCTCTTAAAAAAAGAGAACGAGATTCAAAAACACTGTGGCTCCAACAAGACAGACTTTTACTCCACTTTTCTAGTAACAGTCCAGGGGCGACCCAGTGTTAGATGTCTCTGCTCCACAAGAGCATCTGGGAACCCAGGCTCCTCTACTTCGTTGTTGTGCTATCACCTGTGGTCCCTGGACCAGCAGCACCAGCATCACACAAGAACTGGTTAAAAATGCAAATTCTCATGCCCAACCCCAAATCTACTGAATCAGAAACTCTAGGGTTAAGGCTCTGCAACCTGTGTGTGAAGAGCCTTCTAGGAGTTGTCCTTATCTTTGTGGTCAAACTGGACTTATTGCTACGTCCATGTTCTAGCCCATGGAAAAGGAGGAAGAGAGGAGATGAGAGATAACTCATTTCCCATCAAGAAAGGAAAATGGCAACTACTCACACTGCACATTTTGTTCACCTTCCCCTGACAAGATGCATGGTCAAAAGGACACATCTGGCTACAAAGCAAATGTAGTCTCTAGCGAGGCAGTCATGTACCTTGATGAAACCACGGGAGTCTTAGACAAAAAGCAAGAAGAGATATTAGGGAACAATTAGAAGTCGCTGCCACGCTAATAGAGGAAATGGCTAGAGCCTCCCAGTGCCTCACAATGGGAAGCCCAACATCCCAGTATCTCTCAGACAGGCTACATTTTCTTCCTCTAGCTTCGACTTCTTGTGTCCCCTAAAGAATGATCTTAGTCAAGTCAGACCCCTTAATGCTATCCTCTTCTACTCATCTCCCCCACCCCCACCCCGTCTCTCTCTTTCATTTCCCCAAAACTGTGACACAAGAGCAGTTATGTGGAGCAGTGGATGTGGGGGATACTAATGCCCAGCAGATACCTTAAAATCAAAGGCACCCTTATTCTAAAGATCCCCTTGATCCTTCCTACAAGAACCTCTCCCTGGTCAACTTTCTTGCCTTCTCCATCTCTGAGCCCCTCATCCCCTCATTTCTCAGCTGCCCAAGGGAATCTAAAACTGCTCTCAGATTCTTTGAGAAAGTCAGCGTTCTCTTGGTCTTGGACCCAGCCAATAGGGGCAGGAAAACAGGGGAGCAGGAACATCCCCACATACCTAAAGAAGCTAGCAGTGAATTTTTCTAAACAAAGGCAAATCTCAGACAGGTATTCTGCTATCAGGTTGAAAACAATACATTTTGTTTCACCCCCAAAAGATGTCATGGTGCCACCCTGCAGAGCAGGTCATCTCTGAAACAGTGTTTTCTCACCAGTGATGCTTTTGGATCACCAGGTAAGTTTAACTCAATCAAATCAAAAGGACATAGGAGGAGGAATTATGCAATAGGTAGCTTGGTTTCACGTGTTTATTTTTCATTTTTAAAAATGGGCTCTTCAAGACTAAATTCTTCTCTGAAATGGCAAAGATCTATTAAAACGTTCTTTCTAGACGAGCATTTCCTCCCATGCTATCAACAGCCTATCTCACTTAATCACCAGAGAGAAAAAATGTTTACTTCATTAAAATCTTTAAATAAAAGCAGCATTGGGGTAAAAAGTTGAAACAGTACAAGGAAGTACAAAATCAAAAGGAAATATCTCCCTCCCTCCTCTGTTTCTCCACAAAGGTTACTTTGTTAACAACTGTATGTGCATCCTTCCAGGAAAACGATGCATGTATTATGATGATGATTATGACTAAGCATTTATTGGATGCCTACTCCAAGCCAGGCACTGCACTAGGCATTTTATGTAAGCATGTCATCCTCATGACCACCTTATGAGTAGCCCCCATTTTACAGGTTGAGGAAACTGAGGCACAGGGAGAGGCTTGGGCAACTTGCCCCGGGTCACACATCAAGCAGCGGAGGTGAGAACCAGTCCAGGCAATTGGACTCCAGAGTCCAGGCTGTATGCAGCACACTTAGATGGATCATCTCCACCCAGATGACCACCCATTTCTCAAAGGAAAGCCATCGAGACATTCACTCCTGGAACCCCAATGCAGCTGCTCAAGAGATGTTCCCTCTCACAGCGGTGCACAGCACTTTCAGATTATTCCCCACCCAAGAAATAAAAACATAGTCTTCTAAAATTGCAAAATAGAGAGAACCTTGTGGAAAAAGAGATCAGACCCAAGGAGTAGCCAAGAAATGGGGATGGGTGGCCTCTGCCTTCCCTTTCCGTGTATCCTCTCTTTTAAGGATTGCTGATGTGAGCATTTCCAGAATTATAGATGGAGGGAGGGGCCAGAGGTGGTTCTTCCAGTCCAGAAGTAAAGCAGGGTAGGGGGAGGCATCTTCTAGGGTGGTTCCATCTGGGAAGAAGAGGTTGCTCCACATTGCGGGGCATGATTCCAGAGTCTCAGAAAGAGGATTTGGATTGAGCAGTGTCAAAGAAAAATTACACCACACAGAGAAACTGGCAAAGACTTTATTCAAGACTCTCTCAATGCGGGGGAGAGATTGAACAAAAGGCAAGGTGGGAGAGCTGTTAAGTGTTGGAGTAAGCTGATGGAAAACTACTGGAGGAAATTAGGGGAGAGACTGGTCAATGAGAGTAGGCCATGTGTGTTTGCTAATTGGTGCTTATGGAAGTTAGACTCCTACCTGCCCAAAGAGAATGGGAGATGGGGCACTAGCTTTCCTGATGACTCTATTTCAAAGGGATGCTCCCAGATCCTAGAGAAAGACACTCCTGGGTTGTAAAACTGGCGAGAGGCAAGGAGAAGACTGACATCTCAAAGGAGCAGAGAAAGAATTAATAATTGAAGTTCTTCTAAAGTCCTCTAAGGAAAAGGAGGTTTGAGGTCCGGAGTCAGGAAGGCCTGTTGTAGGATTCACAGCTTGGGCCAAGCCAAAGGCCAGCTGGGTCAGCAGGCTCTTTCCAAGTGACAGGGTCCTCGGCACACTTTGCAGACAGGCCCTGAGGCCCAGATCTGCAGCACCACGGCCTCTGTCCCCCCTACAGCAGCTCAAAACTGATTTTTCCCCTCATTGTGAAAATAGCCCCTTAGTTTGGAAAGTGATTTTTTTTTTTCCCTTCAGCTTGGGCTTTCTTCCCTCTCCTTTGGCATCCAAACTGTTAGGATTTTGAAAATCATTTCATTTAAAGAGAACTGAATAGCGAAGCCTTCTTAATCAGTTCTCAGCACTGCATCAACACAGCTGACTTTGCATTTTTTTAAATCTGCCCAGTTTCCTGCAGAGGCAAGATAGCAATCATTTAAACAGGGCTGTTGCTAGCAGGCTTTTTTTGCTTGATTTTGGGCAGCTTTTACCTGAGTGGCTCAGGTACAGTTCTACTCAGAGACAAGACTCTCTGATGGGAGATCACTGGTAAGGAAGATGCTCAAACACTGTCAATGGCAATTCACGCAGAAAGGAGAAGAAATTCTATTTAGATGGAATTACTAGTAGCACAGCTCATAACCTTGACTATAGACTGTGCCTGCGTCTAACTTTGGAAAAGAAAAAGAAGTCATTCATTTAAGCTCCTTCAAGGGAGACTCTGCCAAAACTCACTTCCCATCCCTTCTGCTGGGATGTGGAGTCCTTCCATAGCTCCACTGTGCCACAACTCATCTATTTCCTTCTCATTGGCATTTATATCATGACAGGAGACATGTTTAAAATCCAAAGCCTCAGCTGCTTCCCCCCTTCACCTGCCTGGGAGTGGGAGAAAACCTGCCAAAGGGGCAGTGGTCATTCTTGCTAAGCTAAGTCCAGAATGGACAGTAATGGGGCTGCTTTGAAGCGTGACTGAAAGATGGTGCTCTGAAGTCTGTTTCTTCATCCTCTCTTCTTAATTGGAAAATTGATCCCTCTGTATCTCAGGAAGCACCATCCAGGAGTCATAACAACATGGACCAGGGAGTCCCTAAGATAATCCCCTCGAGGGAGTTCCAGGTCCCTGCCCTAGGAACCCCGTTAGATTCTTTGGTCACTTTAGGCAGGATAGGAGCCAGGGGAGAGTCAGTTCCCATTTCATGGGCAGCAGCAGAGCAAGGTGGCAACAATGCAGTTATGATCTCCAAGGTGAGTTCTATGGCCCCTTTCTCCTCCTGAGGAAAACCGTATGGTGGCCATAAGTAAGATCCACATCCACAGGGAAAAGAAGAAAAGAACTATCACTCAGTGAGCAGCGCAGAACCAGACAGGGACAAGGAAGGATCTGATGGGGATTGATCTGCCAAATGACAGAACAAATCCATCAACCTGCAAAGCCTCTAGCCTGCCCTTAAGACCTTTGCTGCCTGCCATCTAGCTTCCCCTAAAGCCGGCTTTGTATTTCAGGAAAGAGGTTTCTTAACTGAAACAAAGAAGCGGTTACTCTGGGCTTTGTTTTGGTTTTTTAAAATGTTTTTAAGGTCATGTTATTTTTGTAAAACACCGTTCAACTAATGTCCACGTGTGCCTTCTGCTTTTCCATCAAGCCTCAGAGACTTTGAGATCTTATTTTTAAATAACTATTTTCAAATACATATCCGAAAGTATTTTCTAAAATGGTCAAAGGAAATATAGGGATGGTTATGGAAAAGTGAGAGTGGGACATGGGAAAAAGGGTCAGAATTCTCTCCCACCTATAGTATGCCCAAGTGCAGTGCCTGAAGCCCTCACATGCCTGGATCAGCAAGCGATGCAGCCTATCTTCTCACCACCACCTTTACAGATCCACAGTCCACACCATTACACTAATAACCAACATAAAACCATGAGATGGGAGACACTTACCCCCGGATCCAGGGACAAGAAAAGTGGTTTCAATTCACATGCAATTTGGCTCTGAGCTTTCCGGAAAACAATGCAAAAAGAAAAGCATCATGAGCTCCATGGCTTATTTATCTTCTCACTATTCATCTTTCTGGTTTTACAGACAAAGAAACTTGGGTACAGAGGACATAGGGGTTTTGCACAGGTTGACCAAGTTAAGCTGAATCTGAACTTGAGCCCCAGTCAACTGAGCTTCTCTGAGTTCCTGTGCCACTTTGCACACTGGCTTTTCCCTCCAGCCCTCAATACAGCTCATCCCTGAACTTGGACAGAAGCAAGGCACACAGTGGCCAGCAAAGGCTTTGGCAACAGCAGGATTCATACTTATGGGTCACTGGGTCATTAAGCTAGAATTTGCATAAGATTGTGCGTGTACATGTGTATTCACATCTCCTAAAGGTTCCTCGGAGGCACAGGATGAAGAGAACTGTGCTCTTCCACTGATCAGTTGTGTGAACTTAGCAAAGAGTGATAGGAAAGGAAACGAACACGTATGGCCAGGCCCGCTGAGCTGGGCGCCATGTGCACGTATTCATCTTATTTAGGACACCTGAACAGTTTGCAAGATGAGGGAAATGAGGCTCAGATGAGCACCCAGTAATGGAGACTGTAGGACTCCAAGCCACAGGCTTTTCCCATAAAACAATACTGGCTCCAAACTCTGAACTGTGTCTTTCTTCATTTATAATATGAGGAGACTGTGGATGTTTATTAAGAAGCATGTATGTATACATATACGTGTGTATCCGTGCATAGGAAGGACCTTACAGAAATACCCCAAAGGGTTAACAACAGGTTTTCTCTAGGGGTGGGGAATGAACATACCAGAGGAAAAGTGAGCAGAAGGGGAAATGGGACATATATAAAACCTTTACAATTAAAACGTATTTATATATCATTTGTGCAATTAAAATAAAATAAAATAAAATAAAACGGATTGAACCAGACAATTCCAGCAGTCCTTTCCAGCCATACCATTGTGTATTCTCCTCACTGAGCAGCAGGTTCAGCAACCTCTTGCAGACCCACTTCACCTGAAAATGCAGGGTCGTTTTTTACTAACAGTGTGAAGCGATTGTGCCATCCAGCGGTCACACTAAAAATTACAAAGTACCTTCTTTAACAGGAATTTGGCACTAGTCAAGTGTTCAGCCATTCAGCCTTGAGGGAAAACAACAGTTTCATTTTTATTTAGCAATGATAAGGAATTAAGTTAATCCGATAAAAGCAATTGTATCTATGATAAAATTTCTCCATTATTCTGCAAGCCAAGCAGGGCTGTGTTCTCTAGTATCGCCAAGTTAACATTTTCACGTTCAGATTCATGGATTCACACGAGGTCATAGCCAGAAAGGAGGCTATTAGGTACTATTGAACCTGCTTGTATCATTTTACAGAGGAGAAAATCTCTCTCTGGAAAGAGGACCCCTCTTTTCATCGACAATGCCATTCACCTTCAAGTCAGCTGCTGAAGGAAAAAATACCAGGAGGAAATCTCCTACTTAGAAATATCCCACTTGGGCGCCTGGGTGGCTCAGTTGGTTAAGCGACTGCCTTCGGCTCAGGTCATGATCCTGGAGTCCCGGGATGAGTCCCGCATCGGGCTCCCTGCTCAGCAGGGGGTCTGCTTCCCCCTCTGCCCTCTTCCCTCTCGTGCTCTCTGTCTCTCATTCTCTCTCTCTCAAATAAATAAATAAAATCTTTAAAAAAGAAAAAAAAAAGAAATATCCCACCTACAGGCTCTGAAATTTGCCACTGGTGCTGAATTAAGGGGCAAATCAAACCAAGCAGCATTTGAGGTCATTATCTCCAAGACACATCCTTGGATTCATACTAAATCAACATGAGTTAAAGAAAGATGGTAGATAAGAATAAATATATTCATTAACTTCCCAATAAGTTATCTGGGAGAAAAAAATATGATTTCTAGAAAATTCCAAACAAGTTTTTTTTTTGCTTTAAGATTTTATTTATTTATTTGACAGAGACACAGCGAGAAAGGGAACACAAGCAGGGGGTAGTGGGAGAGGGAGAAGCAGGCTTCCTGCTGAGCAGGGAGCCCGATGCGGGGCTCGATCCCAGGACCCCGGGATCATGACTTGAGCCGAAGGCAGACACTTAATGACTGAGCAACCCAGGCACCCCGAAAATTCCAAACAAGTTTAAAAAGTCACCAAACGATTGGCCTGGCGGGGACACCCATGCTAATGTCCTATCAGATCTGCTGCAGTGCGTGCTGGGCCTGTTCTTGTGGGAGAAGTAGTAGAGCACTGCATATTTATTTTACATGCAAACACACATGCTCATACAAACACAAACATATATGCATACATTCATACCTGTGACAGTAGCCGTGCAGGCAAATCACTAAGCCTCAGTTCAACTACCTGTGGAATGAAACTAGTACCACCAATCCCATAGAGTCATTTTAAGAACTAAATGAGACCCTTTAAGTGCATTTAAATTAACCTCATTAAATGAGATGCATTTAAAGTGCTTGGCACAGTGCCCGGCATATAGTAAGCACTCAATAAATGAAATTAGTGGTGGTATTGCTACTATTTCATTATTTTGGGTCTTGTAGGGTCTTTGAGTGCTCCATCTCTGACATGTCATGCAGAGGCCAGATGACCAGCTGTCACCCAAGTCATGGAAGAAAGTCCTTCATTAGGTAGGAGGTTGAATCTCAGGGACTCCCATGTGCCTTCTACCTCTGTCTCTGTGATTAGTCCTTCTATGGTTTAACACACGCATAAGGTCAACAAGGTCTTGAGTCTTCCAATCTCATCTCACCTCAACTGTGTCTGCCAAGAACAACAAACCTGCCTTTCAAAATGAAGTAAGAATATAAAGCAAGATCTAATATCTGGGCAGAGAAAAGGAGGGGAAACTATATAGCTACTTCCCCTCGCTTGTTTTTTATCACTTATTACAATAAATGTTTCTCAATGAAATATTTCTTGGCATGCTTGCTTCTTTGGTCTCTACTTAATGATAGTATTTCTCTTCCTTGCCCACTTAGAACAGTGAGGTGGGGCACCACACGCAGTGCTTCTCCTGGCTGATGTAAGGGATGTGGGAATTCAAATCATATTCTCATTAAAACTAAAGACCTCTATGACTAACCAATGTTGAATTCTTTGTCACACAGAGATTCTTAATCTTTTGCAT
This sequence comes from Mirounga leonina, assembly GCF_011800145.1. Lineage (NCBI taxonomy): Eukaryota > Metazoa > Chordata > Mammalia > Carnivora > Phocidae > Mirounga > Mirounga leonina. The sequence continues at coordinate 26,463,223 of NW_023270305.1, forward strand.
GGTGGGATGTTTATATCAGTCAGTAAAATCTATAAATGCACAAATAAAGCACACTGTATCACAAAGGGACCAATTATATTGAAATATAATTTTATCCATGGATCTCCAAGGCTCTGTGAATGCCAAGTAAGAACCCATGAGAAGGGGCCCAGTAAAGGATACACTTACCAAAGACACAGATTATCACAAGGGGTGAGAATTGATACTGGTATCTAGTAATCAGAGGCCAGAAATGCTGGTAAACATTGTGTAATACACAGGACAGCTCTGCACGACAATAATTATCTGCTCCAAATGTCAATATTGCCCTCATTGAGAAATCCTGTTTAGGCCAGGGATCAGCAAACTTTTTCTTAAAGAAACGAATAGTAAATATTTTAGGTTTTTGAATCATATAGTCTCTCTTGCATCTACTCAACTCTGCAGATACAGTGAGAAAGCAGCTATAGACAATATGTAAGGGAATGAGCATGGCTGTGTTCCAATAAAACTTTATTGATTAAAACAGGCTGCCAACTCATAGTTGTACCTACATCAGTACAAAAGGGAACTGAAAAGATGCTTAAATCAATTTCAATAATTATACTATTAGTTATAGTTTTGGTATTTGTGTGTTGAGACTGTTGTGAGATAATGCAAATGAGTAATTATGTTGGAATTTTCTACATACCACAACAAAGAATTATAACAAAATTGTTTAACGTTCAAAGCAGTAACAATATCATACACTTTGAAATAAATCTAGTGAAATACATGCAAGATCCCTGCACTAAAAACTATAAGATATTTCTGAGAAATTTTAAGAGATCTAAACAAATGGAGAAATATGTCAACCTCATGTAATAAAAGGATCAATATTGTTAAGATGTCCAGGCTCCTTAAATTGATATATAAATTAAATGTTATATCAAAAAATGCCAACAAATGACTTTAAAAAAATAGACAATATGATTCTAAATATCTACAAGAAAATTCAATGAATCTATAATATTCAAGTAATTTTGAAAAAGAAGAATAAAGTAGGCTTTGTATCACCTGATTTCAAGACTTAACTATAAAGCTGTATTAATCAAGAGTATGGTAATGAATAAGGACAAATAGATAAAATGGAACAGAACAGGGAGTCCAGAAATAGGCACACAACATAAAACAAATTGATTACAACAAATTGATTTTACCAAGTCAATTTAAAGGGTGAAAATGATCTTTTTTACAAATGTTGCTGGAACAAATAGGTATCTAGAGAAGAAAAAATGAACATGAACTCAGTCTCACCCACACACAAAAATTAACCTAAGATGGATCAGAGACCTAAAAGCAAAGCACAGAACCCTAATACTTCTAGAAGATTTCATAGAAAAATATCTTCATGGTTCAGGGTTGGCAAAATCTTCCTGGACCAGACACAAAAATCACATGCCATAAAAGAAAGAAATTGATAAATTAGATTTCATCAAAATTAAAAATGTCTGTTCATCAAAGGTACCACTAAGAAAAAGAAGACAAGTCACCAACTGAGAAAAACTATTTTCAGCATACATATGTAACCAACAAACAAAAATCAAAAAACCCCACAAAACTTGCATTCGGTAAATGCAAATATCTTCTATAAATCAACAATAAAAAGATGAAAGACTGAATTTAAAATGTGCAAAATACATGAAGACACTTCTAAATGAAGACACACACACACACAATGGCCAATAAACACATAAAAAGGTAATCAATATCATTAGACATCAGGGAAGTGAAAATTAAAACCACAATATCACTCCATTCCAACTAGAATGATGAAAATTAAAAGATTGACAACAGCAAATGTTGGTAAGGATACAGAGACACCAGAATGTTCATATGTTGCCGGTCAATGTATAAAAGTGTACAACTACATTGGACAGGCCATGAGTTGACAACTGTTCAATTTGAGTGACGGGTACGTGCATATTCATTATTCTGCTCTCTCCACTTTTGTGTATAAATGAAATTTTGTATCAGAAAACCTTTAAAAGAAGAAAAAGAATGGGTGGAAATGAATGACCCTGATTCTCAGAAAAAAAGATGTATTTTCCCCAGCCCCAACAATGAATCTATCAGTGGTAGTAGTTGTTTCAAATTCAGGCTGCAAATTAGAGACTTTGAAAAAATATCAATCCCAGGCCCCACTCTGGACTGATTAAATCTTAATTTCTAGGGATAGGGTCCAAGCACAGTGTTTGTTTAAACTCTCCAGGAGATTCTAATGTTCAGGCACGATTGAAAACCACAGATAAATATAATCTTAACTCCTGGTTGCTTTGCATGTCCTCTTTGCATGTCCTGAAAAGGAATAGAATTCACCCCACATGAGACTATTTGTAGAAATCTGGGCAGGATTAAGGGAACAAATGCACCTAGTAGAAAACTCTTAATACCGCCCCACACTCCGGAGATGAAGGGAAGAGCAACAGAACGGCATTACCAGAGCCCAATGTAGGCCGGGGCTGTGGGAGAGCCATAGTCGTGAATGTGAACATATGTCAAAGGAGGAAGCAACACAAGTACACTGACCTCCCTCTCCTCCCACCCTCCAGGCTGGCAGGGAAGCCTGGAGTGACACATTCCAGGAGGGCACACGGAGTGGGACGGGACTGGCAGTATACCAAGGGGGTGGTGTCAGGCCAACAACTCCAATTCTCTGCGCCAGTCTGGCCTGTCCACCCAACACCGGACTTCCCCTCCTCTTCCTTGCCCACTGGTGATAGGAGGAACAACTGAATCACTTTCTTGAACCTACCAATGAGGAAGGGGCCAGAGGCCAGTGTAGGGGGTGGGGGTGGGGTAGGGTCTTTCAGATCTGTAGAAACTACCCATCGGTCACAAAGAATTTAAGCTACCAATCTACAGGAACTATGAAATCACATGTTATCTCACCAGCAGAGAATTAGCCTCTTTCCTGGCCCTTCTAGGAAGGAAGGGAAGGAGGGAGAAGGAAGGAAGGAAGGAAGGAAGGAAGGAAGGAAGGAAGGAAGGAAGGAAGGAAGGAAGGGAGGGAGGGAGGGAGGGAGGGAGGGAGGGAGGGAGGGAGGGAGGGAGGGAGGGAGGAAGGAAGGAAGAAGGAAAAAAGAAAGAGGGAAAGAAAGAAGAACAGAGACTAGTAAGCATTGTTTTTAATGACTATATCTGAAAATGCCATGTAAAATCTCATTATTTGATGTAGAAAAATCTAGGGACATCATCTATGCCATCCCCCTCATTTTACAAATAAGGGAATTGAGACCAGAGAGGTGAAGTGATTTGCCTAAAGTCACCATCTGGTTGGGAGCGGAGTCCAAGTATTGTGACTCCCAACCCAGGGTGCAACACATTACACCACCCAGCCTTTCCAACTGTCGTCCTCTTTGACAGCCAAAATGGACCATTAGACCCCCGGGGCAGCAACATCACGTCAACACCTGCCACTTGTTTTACCCTTCACCTCTAGATGTGACTGCCCAGTTCTATTTCATGGAAATCACTTGGTCTATCCAGAGGGTAGAGTTTTTTAAAGCTGAGAAAGGAAAAAATTGCCAACAAGCTTCTGGCTGGCTCCCTGGAGAACACCTGATCCAGAAGGCAGGTACTGAGTGGGCCACCTAAGGCAATGCCAAGTTCTCCCAGGGAGGCATGCACAGGAAGAAAGCAGGCTCCATTCGCTTCCTGCTAAAAATCTAGTCAGCTCCCAAAATGACTGTTTCTGGTATTCATTCAGCCTGCAGGCTTGGGAGCTGGCATCCCAGAAGCTGGCCTGGTTGCTACATGATGAAGGCATAGGCAAGGGCCCTTCCCTGCTAAATCAGGAGTCTCGGTCCGCTGCTGGGGGTGAGACGCGGGTGGTAGGAGACACTGAGGTGGCAGATCCCAGGGCCCAGACCTGAGCAGGGGGCAAAAGAGTGGCGCGTTCTCCCCAGAGCAGGGTAGAAGACAGGAAGCAACAAAGCAACGACAGAGCAGCTCTTCTAAAATAAGATTAGCTTTCTTGAGTCTGGGACACTCAAGCAGAGTTCCAAGCAAGGATGAGAGGAAAGACTGGTGAAGTCTCATGGGTTCCTTCCAGCTCAGAGAGCCACATTCTAGGAGAGCCCTCAGAGGGCAGCCCCCTCCAGCCCACATTCCAAAATTCTCCACCACAGCTGGAACATTTCCCTTCACAGCACATCACAATTTGGAATTACAAATTTAATTGTGTGTTCACTTGTTTATCTTCTGTCTCCCCCACATGACTAAGTTCCACGAGGCCAGGACTGTGGTGCCCAGTGCCCAGGAGAGCACCTTATACTTCACAGGCTCACAAAAAAATAAACAAACAGATAACTCTAAGAAAAACCCTATTCCTAAAGAGGGGCAAACCCCTGGCAGAGGCAACCGAACTCGCATTTGTAAGCAGGATCAACTGTAATATATTCTTGTATCTCCAACTGCCTGGTGAACTGGAACCCCACTCTGCCTGTAAGATAATAACATTTGCACAGAGCTTTACGGATGTTGAAGGACTTCTGTATGCATGACTTGATCCTCACAAATACCCTCTTAGCTTATTTTTTAGTTATCACTTATTTTTAAAAATAGAGCAGCCACAGCTTAAAGACGGTAAATGGCTTACCCAAAATAACCGCACTGATAAGTAGGAAACACTTATTCTACCTTGAAATCCAACCCATGATACAGTTCTAGTTCTGAGCATATACCAGGGACAGGCACTATTGTTCCATTTTTGCAGAAGAAAAACAGAGGATCCAAGAACATATTGACTTTGCTAGTCAGTTAGGCCGACATCAAGAGCCAAAACTCCTCAATGGGTCTGAAAGGGGAAAAAGAGGTAAATGAGGAGTACTCTTCCCCCTGCTAGGGAGGGAGGAGAGAAAAGAAACAGAAAAGGGAAGTGTTTCTGACCCACAATTAAGTGGTGAGATTAGCTAAGTGGCAGGAGGTATGAGTCCACTGGAACAGGGCCGGCCACTGCACCAGGAACTCGCGTATCCTAACCCCTACCCTTCCTTGCGTTCGTAACACCCCTGTCTTCTGAAGGGCAAAGTGCTTGACATATATTAAAACTACTGTTATTAATAATGCCCACACTTTAGATTTGCATAGTGCCCATCCTTCTAGGAGTTTAAAGCCTTTCATATATACTGTCTAATTCCCTCTCACAATCTGTATTAGAAAAACATTCCCAGGTTGCTATGTCAATACATTTAAGAGTTCCTTAAAACATTTAAATACATTTCGGCCTTATCTCTACCCTACTCCCCTGTCCCGGTTTGGCACATTTCCATTTGACTATCTGTCTCTGAAACACCAATTATCAAAACAGAAACATTAAAGAGCAACTGTGAACCTCCAATCTTTGGCCAAACTCTTCCTTCCTTTCCATACCTCTGTTATAAGGTATATAGAAGGAGCTTCTTTCCCGTGGGCTTCGGGAATAGAACAGGACTCACCTCTGTCCCCACTGCCACACCATCCTCGCTTGGCCATGTATTCTTTCTGGCCCTGATGTAATTAAGGGGTGGAAACAATAGTTAACCCACATTGAGTGTGTACTCTGTCCGCACACTCTGCCTATTGTTTTACACACATCATCTCATTTAATCCTTGGGACAGAGACTTCCAGTTGTCCCCCAGTATCCACAGTAATAGAAATTGTAGCCAGGCACACAACTGTATTTCCAGCCTCCCTTGCAGCTAGGTGTGGCCATATGATTATCTTCTGGTCAGTAAGTAAAAGTATGTGTGGAACCTCCCAGGAATACACCATCTTCAAGCATGTTTTTCCTCTTCCTTGCCTTCACAGATATTCCACTGCTTTGTATAGTCTAAGAACCTGAAGCATAACCCACTGATAACCTCTGCTTTGACTTTTTCCTGATGATGTTACAGAGATTGTTCACTATTCCTTGACTCCTCTGTCTTATGCCTTACATATTGATTATCTTTGATCTCTCCTTCTTAGACCAACCTTAATCTAAAGGAAAACAGGCTACCGATTTCAAACAGGCTGGAACAATTTTCCTCTTGTCCTCTTTTTTTCTAGGGCATTACAGGCCCTCCCACTTCTCCTCTTTCCAATTCAATTTATCACCACTATTCACCAGGACCCATTCTACCTCCCGAAAGAGCCAGGCTGGAGCCTCTGTGGCTCCTACTCAACTTGCAACTGCTAACATCACCCCCACACACCCACCTCCTGTTCTGTTCCTTCCCAGTGATTGCCTCCATGCACACATTATCTCACCCACTTCACATCTTCTCTTCCCTCATGACCTGGTACAGCTATACTGCCTTCTGCCCATCTCCCCATTAGACTAAGAAGGCAAATATTTATTATTATCCCATTTTACCAGTTGGAAAATGGAGGCACAAAGAGATGAAGAGCACTTTCATCCTCAGCATTAGGATCCACTAAATCAGGCACTCAGATGCTCAAAAGCTATAACAGCACTGAAAAGGCATCCTCCATAGATGGAGCTGGAGAAGCAGGGAATTCACTGACTTTATTTTACTCAACCAAGATTTGTGGATTAAGGGGAAGTGGATGGAGGTAGAGAAGTCACTACTTAGTAAGGCCAGGTGTCTTAGCTATCTTTGTACCCCTAGTTTTTATCACCCACAGTATGTCCTAAATATTTGATTAATTTAAAAAAAAGAAGGAATGAAATGGGAGTGAGCTGAGGAAGTTGACCAGACACCCCCTACTGGGTACTATTGCTCCATATTCAGTTGTGATATTTCTGGGTCTACATCTTAGATACCTGAGGGGCTGAGACCGGAGAATAGCAAATTTTCCTATTTATTCAACATGGTTTCACATATTCATTCTTAAAGTCCATTCACATACATTATCCAAGTAATTGTAAGATCAAAGAATAACCAAGAGAATAATTTTATTATCACAATTGTACTACAAAGAACCTGATGCACAGAGAGAGTCAAATGACAGTTTCTATATCCTGAAAGGGAAGAATCTGGGCATTTTAATCCCAAACCCATGTTTGTTCCAGGATTAGGTACTCAAGAAGCTGAACACTATAGGGTAATAACCCACAAAGAGAGGGACTGAGCCACCTGACGTTATAAAGAGGTGCATGTCACACCATCAATACCACCTTTCAGAAAAGACTACTAGACATACAACCCTCATTGCTGGCCTCCTGGATGGCCCAAGACAGCCCAACAGTACAGTCCAAAAAAGGAAGACTTGCAAATGAGTGTCTCTAAGAGCTGACCAAGATGGGTAGGGATGGGGAGTCAATAGGCACTTATGGCCTATTGGCAGGGATTGGGGCGGGGGAAGACAAAGAAACATTTCTTGAGTACTTACTATGTGCCCAGTTCTGTGACAAATATTTCACATTCATCTTTAATACCCACAACAATGCTTCATTGTCAGTAGCATTAAGCTACTTAACAGATAAGGAAACAGAAGCTTAAGAAGGTTACTTGTCTGAAGTCGGACAATGAAAAGACAACAAAGCTATGACTCAAATTTAGGTCCACAGGACTCCAATACCCATCCTCTTTACACTCTTCATACTGCCAAAGTGTAAGGATATTACCAAAGTTCCTGAAAGTGCCTCTTAAAAAAGAAATTAGCCAGGGAAGAATTAAAAGCCTGGAATAAGCAATTAGCCCAACTGGCAAAGACTTACAAATTCTCCCTCCATCAAAATAGTTAATTGATATTATCAGCCTTTGGAGGGGAATTACTCTTTTTGAAATTAGTGACTGTGTCATTAGGGTGATGAAGAGCTATAAGGAAAAGGTCAATAAAGCACTTATTCAGAAAGAATCGGTCCAACCTTTTTACTCAATGCCACAGTAATTAAATCAACAATGTATTTAGCCAACATGGGTATCCTTGAACTATTATGTTGAATATAATGAGGTATACTTTGTTCTAAGTTATCTTGGAGCAGACAGCTATCCACCAAACTAAGGAAAGGAAAACCAACCCAAGGAAAATGAAAGCATATGTAAACCAAGGAGTCTGCTATAATGATCCAAATTCAGTCCTTGGATGAGCATGGAAATGGAGGTCCCCAGATGCCATCAAGTTTGGCCTACTTAAACATCACTGACTCTGATTTAAAGGCATCCTTTCTCTCGTGTTCATTGTAGAATAGATGTTCAGTAGGACTTAGTCATTTTAACTGCACTGTTTTGGATATTCCAGTAATTTATATCAGTGATGCTCAAAAAGAATCAAATCTGTCCCCAGAGGACATTTAGCAATGCCTGCAGACACTTTGATTTGTCACACCTGAGGGGTGGGGGTGGTTGCTACTGGCACAAGTAGGTAGAGGCCAAGGATGCTGCTAAACATCCTGCAATGTATAGGGCAGCTCCATACGATAAAAATCACCCAACTCCAATGCTACTAGTGCCGCTGTTGAGAACCTTTAATCCAGACATACTATTTTTTTTTTAAGATTTTATTTATTTGACAGAGAGAGACACAGCGAGAGAGGGAACACAAGCAGGGGGAGTGGGAGAGGGAGAAGCAGGCTTCCCGCGGAGCAGGGAGCCCGACGCAGGGCTTGATCCCAGGACCCCGGGATCATGACCCGAGCCGAAGGCAGACGCTGAACGACTGAGCCAACCAGGCGCCCCTAATTCAGACAACCTTTAATTCAAAGTGTGAATTTGGTCCAACTATAAAAAGGAAGGCTTTCTTGACAGATTAGTAGCACTAATGTGAAAATGAAAATATTATTTTAATTCAGTAACCAAATTACAGTACGTGAGAAACTTCCTTGCAGATCAACATTGAGTGTAACAATGACAATTTTCTTATTTTTTTCTTAAAAACCAATGTATCAGGATTCTTGTTGAGCAATCTTTCGTTAATTATTAATTCTTCAAAGTATTAACAGTATACATCCATCCAAATATTCCGTACTTTAAACATTTTTACTCATTAAGACAGGGTTTCTACAAGTAAGTCCTGAGGATGTAATGCACAGCATGGTGACTATAGTTAACAACACTGTATTGTACATTTGACAAAGAGTAGATCTTAAGGAGTTCTCACCACAAGAAAAAACAAATTTGTAACTCTGTGTGGTGATGGACACAAACTAAACTTTTTGTGGTACTCATTTTGGTATATATATATAGAATCATTATGTTGTACACCTAAAACTAATATAATGTTATATGTCAATTATATTTCAATAAAAAAATAAATAAAAAGACTGGTTTCTCTACAGCACTGAGTCAATTACAGTATTCAAAAATAGTGAAGTTTTTTTCCCCTTACTGAAATACATTTACATATATAACTATATATAGTTATCCTAAAATGAGATAATGTATTCCTTTTTATTTTTAATCAAACTTCTCTTTAATGAGAACTCAACTAAAAAAAGATTATACCATTTTTATGATTCTTTATCTAGTTGACTAATCATCCGGAGTTGAAAAAAAAAAAATAGCAAAACAACCACTTTGTCTCTTTGCCTAAATCTCGGCTTCAGGAGCTAAATTTTTGGCTGGGGTCTAAGTCTATATTCTATTCCTAAGCATTCAACATTTATTACCTGGGAGACTTCTTTGTCAACAGAGCACATATTAAACCAGTTAGTGGAAGTATGTTAAGATTATATATGTTAATTTACAGTTGACAAATTTGCCTCTCCAGTGCCTGCTGGGACATTAGCTAAGTGTGCAGTTTGGTTGTATTTATCAAAACTCACATAAACAGAAAAGCCAAACCCCCACACAGGGCATAAAAACATGAGTTACATGCCATAGTGAGTGTTCCTGAGGGAAATGGCAGCTTCCAAGAAAAAAAAATATTCCAGGGTAGGTCACAGTCTTTGATCAGTTACATATTTTTCACCTTGTTGTCTTTCTCCAGAGAGATGAAAGAATCCCCTTAGAAAGAACATAATAGGGACGCCTGGGTCGCTAAGTCGGTTAAGGGCCAACTCTTGATTTGGGCTCAGGTCATGATCACAGGGTCCTGGGATCAAGTCCTGAGACAGGCTCCGCCCTTAGAGGGGAGTCTGCCTGAGATTCTCTCTCCCTTTGCCCCTCCCCCTGCTCACATTCCCTCTCTCTCTAAAATAATAAATCTTAAAAAAAAAAAAAGAACATAATAAGCAAAAATATAGGTAACTACAATAGACTTATGCTTGACGGTTAAAGTAAAATTATAATACTTGCTGATACAGTTCAGAATGTATGTAGAGGAAATATTTAAGGCATCTTTACTATAAATAAGGAAGAAAAAAGAGACATAAAGGGAGGTAAGATTTTTTACACTTCATGCAAAACTGGTAAGATGATGACACCAAGAGACTGTGATAAGATATGGGGGGAGGGGGGCACACACCATGCATCTGTGAGCATGTGTGCATGTGAGTATTTGTGGTGTAATACCTAAAGCAACAACTAGAAACACTCTACAGAGAGAAATACTCAAAAACACTGTAGGTTTGATGTTAACATCAAAATGGAATTCTACAAAATGTTCAAGTAACCCACAGGAAGACAGGAAAAAGGAAAAAGAAATTTAAGAGAGGACAAACAGAAAGCAAAGAGATAAATGGCAGATTTAAACCTTACTGTAACAATAATTACATTAAATGCAAACAGTATCGAAAGTTAAAGGTTGAAAGAAAGCAAAAAAGGTGGGAAAAGATATGTCAAACAGAGGGTATTATGCTAAGCGAAATAAGTCAATCAGAGAAAGACAAGTATCATATGATCTCACTGATATGAGGACTTTGAGAAACAAGACAGAGGATCATAGGGGAAGCAAGGAAAAAAATGAAACCAGAGAGAGACAAACCCTAAGAGACTCTTAATCTCAAGAAACAAACTGAGGGTTGCTGGAGTGGTGGGGGGTGGGAGGGATGGGGTGGCTGGGTGATAGACATTGGGGAGGTTATGTGCTATGGTGAGCGCTGTGAATCGTGTAAGACTGATGAATCACAGACCTGTACCTCTGAAACAATAATACATTATATGTTAAAAAAAAGAAGAAGAAAAAGAAGAAGATAGTGGGAAGGGGAAAATGAAGGGGGGGAAATTGGAGGGGGAGACGAACCATGAGAGACTATGGACTCTGAAAAACAAACTGAGGGTTTTAGAGGGGAGAGGGGTGAGGGGATGGGTTAGCCCTGTGATGGGTATTAAGGAGGGCACATATTGCATGGAGCACTGGGTATTATATGCAAACAATGAATCATGGAACACTACATCAAAAACTAATGATGTATGGTGACTAATATAACATAATAAAATTAATAAAGGAAAGATATGCCAAACAAACATTAATCAAAAGATAATCAAATATTATCAATATTAATACCAGATAAAGTTGACTTCAGAGCAAAGAAAATTACCAGAGACAGAGAGGGACATCACACAATGACAAAAGGATCAATCCACCAATAAAACACAGCAATCCTGAATGTAATTGCATCAAACCACAGAGCTGCAAAGCATATACAGCAAAAACTGATAGAATTGAAAGGAGAAAACAGACAATTCCACAAGTGTAGCTGCAGACTGCAACACCCCTCAGTCACTAATAGACAGTACAACTAGTCAGAAGATCAGAAGGATATAAAAGAACTCAACAACACCGGGCGCCTGGGTGGCTCAGTTGGTTAAGCTCCCTGCTCAGCGGGGGGTCTGCTTCTCCCTCTGACCCTCTTCCCTCTCGTGCTCTCTGTCTCTCATTCTCTCTCTCTCAAATAAATAAATAAAATCTTAAAAAAAAAAAAAAGAAATCAACAACACCATCAGCCAACAGCACCTAACCTGCATTTGTAGAACACTCCACCCAATGACAGCAGAATACGTACCCCAGTGTCCACAAAACTTATACCAAGATAGACCACAGCCTGGCCCATAAAACGAACCTCAACAAATTTAAAAGAATTAAAATCACACAGAATATGTTATGTGACTAAAATGGAATAAAATCAGAAATCGATAACAAACAAAACCAGAAAATCTCCAAACACTTTGAAACTAAAGAACCCACTTCTAAATAAGTCATAGGTCAAAGAGGAAGGCTCAGATAATGCCACTTCCAGACCTCCATTTGATGCCTCTGCTTTGTTCTCCTAACACCCTTCCCATACTTTCGCTATCACAACACTTATCACACCTGTCCATAATTGCTCATTTAACTATCTATTGTCCCCATTAAGCCATAAGTCACTTGAGGACACTGGTCTATCCTGCTAACCTTTATATCCATAATGCTAGCACAGTGCCTAGAACACACAATCAATAGTTTTTTAACAAAATATATTTTAAAAAGAGTGAAGTATCAAGAAATTCAAGCCCCTATGGCCACTCTCCTGGGACTCAGCAGTCCCCTCTGCTTCATATTCTGGCTTATGCAACCATCCAGCAACCCTGTGTGTGCACCATCACCTACATTCCCAACCTCTGCACTTTGTCACCAGGGTTCTCTGTGCACTGTCATATCAGCTTGGAGAAAACAGTGCCCATATCGCATGACCTGCTGGACCAGCTTCAGGAAGGACTTCTGGATGTCAGGATTTCAAAAACCATGAGAAAAGTCACTCCCCATGCCACCAAAAAAAAGTACTTTTCCTTGGGTGATGCTCAAGATTCCCTTATGTGGGGATCAAAGCTATTGTTTCTCAACTAGAGACAAGTCAAAATGCAAGTGTCTTTTAAATTTACACTACAGAAATAAAAATTATAAACCCCAAACTCTAATTAACCACGATTAAAATTAAAGTTCTGGGGATTGAATGTACAGCCTGGTGACTACAGTTAACAATATTGTCTCATATACTTAAACGTTGCTAAGACAGTAGGTCTTAAATATTCTCACCACACACACACAAATGGTAACTATGTGCCATTTTGGAAGTGTTAATCCGGAAGCCACAAGTTTTTTGACAGAGTTTTGAGAGATTGAGAAGACTTGAACTATTCACATGAGACTCGGACAATATTCTGCACAGAGCAAACAATTACACCTTGTTATATAGATAACAGAAGAACTAGAACATATTTGCCAGTCAGTTAAGTTCAAGCCACAAAGAAAAGAAACATAGGTTGGAGGGGTAGAATGCTTTTTTTTGGTCAGATGTGTACTTTTTCTGTATTTTGTCATCACAAAATTTAGTAGTTTTACACAAAGGTCTCTCGTGGGATTTTTCTATAATGGTTAATTATTACACAACCTCTAACCTTCAGACTATAAAACTCACCTGTCTGTTGTAGCAAATTGCATTTACCATTCACTATTTGTGATAGGAAATTGCATTTTATAATATTTAACCCACAACCACTTCACTGAGCTTGTTATATAGTAAATCAAGCAGTATAAAAACTGTTCAGATCCTCTTGGGGTTACTAAAAATCACCTGTCTTTCCTGGGACTAATTATTGTACAAGTAAATATAAACAGTGACTATGGTAGAAACATTTTAAAACAAAAAAAATCTCAACTTTTTCCTCTGCAGCCTTGAAACATGTGCCTGAAAGCAGTGCCTTCTGTAGGATTATCAATGGGAAGCAAAGCTGGAGCTGGAGGGTGCTAGAGCCCAGCAATCTTTCAGAAGAGGGTCCCATATGCAGAGCAAGAAGGAGATGTGGGTGATTCAGGGGAAGAAGAGAGCACCGAACAGAGAGTATTGTTCTAGAGAGGCATGCCAGAATAATGATTCTGCATAAATCCCTTTGGGTTTTTTGTTGTTGCTGTTGTTTTGTTTTGTTTTGTGAGAGAGAGAGAGAGAGAGAGAGAGAGCACGCGTGCATGTGTGAGGGGGTGAGACGCAGAGGGAGAGGGAAAGAGAGACTCTCAAGCAGGCTCCATACTCAGCATGGAACCTGATGCAGGGCTCGATCTCTCAACGCTGAGATCATGAGCTCAGCTGAAATCAAGAGTTGGACACTTAACTGACTGAGCCACCCAGGCGCCCCTGCATAAACCCCTTCAGAGCTCCATTTACCTGGGTTCAAGTCCTCACTCTACCTGCCACTCATGCACTTTCTAATCAAACAACTTGCTTAATCTTCCTGAGCCTTTGTTTCCTCAACTGCAAAATAATGATACTCATGAAGGGGTAAGGATTAAAAGAGAGGTTTATAAAGTGTTTCACCCAACTTTTAGCATGCAATAATGTTGGATAAATGCTAGGTCCTCCGTCTGTTGTTGTCATTGTCATTACTATCTTTCCATTTCACTACTTCACTTAGGTCTGGTCTTGATGACAAAATGCCCAGAAATGTAACTCAGTGGGGGCACCCTCCACTGCCCCCACCCTGGAGCAGCCACAGAGCCACCAGGGTATCTCGCTGACGTAAATATTCTGCAGCAGCTTGTCATGGCTCATTTCTCCCAGGAAATCTCATCACAGGGCTCTGACATGGCAGCTTCCTGGGAACAGTCACATCTTCTGGGCATCCTGTCAAGCATGGTCAAAAGGCCATTCCAAAACATCTGCCATCATACTGTGGTAGAGTGGACAGAGCATAAGATCTGGGATCAGACATATCTGAATGCCACCTGCTCACTGAGTTTGGCAAATTAGCTTTTTTCCAGAATCTTCATCTTAAACTGGGTTTACTGCTTTCTACCTTTCAGATTCACTGTGAATAAAGTAGTCATCACAATGCCCGGCACAAGGTAGGGGTCTCAACAAATGCTAGCTATCACTATTATTACATTTGTGAGAGTTTCTGTTGAATTCCCCCTCAGGCTCTGAAAAATACTGAAGATTAGAATTGGAATTGAGTTTAAAGCTCATGTCTCCAACCACATCCTCTTACATGGAAGCTAAATATTTCCATCTACCTAAATCTCAAAGGCTCTAAGCCTTTATCTTGTCTTGTCTTTTACATGTTACCTAATTCTCTGTTTCCCCTGTAACCTTCAGGATGCTTATATGTATTCATGACTGAGATCTGTGGTCGTGGCAACTGCCATGGTTCCCATCCCATGATGGTGCCATGGAGGTGAAAGTTGGTTCTGACCAATAAGAACAAGCCCTTCTTTCAAAATGAGAAGGGTATTGTTCCTTCTATATCATACCCAGCTATGGGAGGAAGAATCCTCAGGAAGTTTATTAATACAACACCTTAAATTCACAAAGGAAACCTTTATCCCAGGAGAACTAGATGAGTTCAAGATTCTGCTACTACATAGTACCCAGACACTTATGTCTCATTTTAAAATCAGGTTCTCCTTGCCCAAATCCTTCTTCCTTCTGTTGAGTTCTCTCTCTGTGGTTTTTATCACTCCCCTAGGATAGGGCTTTAGTCAGAGACATTACACATGTACCAACCTGATTACACATGTCTATAAATGTTTGAAACCCAGCTGTGGACAGCCATGAAGTCCTTTTCTCCTAGGTCCTTTGCAAATAAGTGGTGGTCAATAGTGACTTAGGGTTAGCAATGTCTCCTAACTCTATTCACCAAGAGTCCTAGCTTAGTCCTACCAAGACCCACTCTGTTGTAACATGTGAGGAAAACCCAAGGTTAAGTGATTGAGCCAGGACACATAAGCTGGTGGCAGGGTGGGAACCAGAAACCCAGTCCAGAACTCATTCTCCCATACCATACAGCCCCCTTCCACTGCACAAGCCCCCTCTCCTATGCTGATGCCCTTAATTTAGCCAGATGGTTGACACGTTTTTTTGTTTTTTGCCAAAAGTATGATTTGCTTTCCAAAAAATCTCAAATTAAGCAGCTCATGACTACTTCTTAAGATAAAGAGAATTCAATTCTAACAAGGCATTGTAGAAAGCTACTTGACAGGACCATGTTGCTTCTGTTTCCTATCTCTGGATGCCAGATGCCTGCTTTCTCCTGTCCACCCACAGAGGATTTGTGATTGGATTTGAATTCTCAAACACTGCTTCCTGGAAAAGGCCCCAGAGCCACTGGTATGTCTGCAGGAAAGGAGAAACATTTTGCCAATCTAGTCTTGGCATGCCCTATGGCACTTTAGAGTCCTGAACTCAGCGTCAGCGTTGGGTGCTAAAAAATATTCTGGCAATTGCTGAGTTTCAGAAGCAAAAGAGAACTAAGACTTGAGGCTCTGTCTACTTAGCAAAGAAAGAAAGAGAAAAAGAAAGGCCATCCTAGGCTCCAGACAGTGAGCTGACCACAGTACCACCTTTCAAATGAAAACTTAAATTTCAATTTGAATCTTCCAATTATGTATTGGTAGCTGGGTATCTGATACAGTTTAGGGTAAGAAGTTTTTTATTAATATTTAACCAAAATTTTTATTTCCCAAAATGTTAAAGCATTTTGCAGGAATCTTCCATTCCCCCAGTGTAACTTAAGATAAAGCAGTCCAAAGAAACACAAATGGAGACAATTGCAAATGCCCTGATCACCATTCAGGGGTGTGAACTCAGAGCTGACCATGCAGATTCACTCTCCTGGATCTCACAGATTATACCCTTGGCACCTATTCACTCTCAGTTGTTCGGATCTTCCACTAACCCATGACTCTTTTACAAGCAGGACTCCTTGCTCCCAACTATTCTCATAGCCCCCTTTCATATCCAGAAACACGCCTCCATATACAAAATGGGAGAAACTGTGTATTCGTCTTCTCAGGCTGCTATAACAAAAAACTACAGACCGAGTGGCTTGAACAACAAAAGCTGATTTCTCTCAGGTCTGGAGGCTACAAGTCCAAGATCAAGGGATTAGCAAGTCGGGTTTCTTCTGAGGCCTCTCCTTCTTAGTGTGCAGGTGGCTGCCCTCTTGCTGTGTCCTCACATGGTCATCCTTCTGTGTACCTGCCCTATTGTCACTCTGTGTGTCCTCATCTCCTCTTTGTAGAAGGCCACCAGTCTGACAGAATTAGGGCCAACGCTAATGGCCTCATTTTAGTTCAGTCACCCCTATAAAGGCCCTATCTCCAAATGCAGCCACACACTGAGGCGCTGGAGCTTAGGGCTTCAACATAAGAATTTTAGGGGGACACAGTTCAGCCCATAAAAGCTGTCTTTGTGAAAACTTTCCAAATTATATGAAACAATAAAGAAATCCATTATGAACTTAAGAGCCCTATGTACCAAGACAAAGCCAGATCTAACATGTGGTTTAATTTTAGGGATTGCATGCTTCTTGTTCCCTCCAAATACTTTGCATGCTTTCAAATTCTCTTATTAGAACTTCATATTTTTTTATTTATATCAAACGAGGTTTTCTTCTGTTAAAATGCAAACAGCCCTAGATTGAGCTTCGTTTGTCACTGAGACTCCAATACAGTCACGGCTTCCTTCCTGAGAGCAGTTTCTGATGAAGGACACATGACTGGGCACCTCGAGGGCTAGGGAGGAGGGGAAAGGAAAAGAAACAAGAAGCTGAGGCTATGAGAATTCAGACCTCACTGGCTTCACCATTCAGCCTGAACAGTGGCAGAGACTGAACATTCTTGCTCCAGTCCATAGTGTTGCATTTGCTGCTAGGAAGCAGCCTCTCAGGCAGAGACCATATTCTCTAGTTAGCTTTCCTTTGTCTCTAGTTGGGGCCACACGATGGCCTCCTGGACAGTGGATGGTGGGCCATGATGTACTCCAGCTCAAGTCTAGCCTACAAAAATCTCCTACACATTTTTTGTTCTCTCTTGTTTCCATCTACCAGGTGGAAGCAAAGGATTCTGAAGCCCTAACAAATGGTAGAACCACAAAATGCAAAGAGCCTGGATCTCTGACTCACTACATGGAACACCTCCCACTGAACACCTGCACTGAAATGCTATTATTTGAATAATTTCTATTGGTTCAACCACAGAAATTTCAAGGATTGTCCCTTTCAGCAACTAGCGATTTCATAATTAGTAAGTTAATACAGTCAATGTGTGGATAAGTTTGGCAGGAAATTAAGACTCCCTTCAAAAGTGAATGGTTTAGGCTAGTGTGTGCCAAGAGTAAATACTGAAAAGAAGAAGGGTATTATTTTATTTTTAATGTGAAATGGCTTTTATTTAATTATTACTATTCAGCAGGTTGGCTTGTAGTGGTAATAATCACAGGAAGCTGCAGTTTGTTACTATCATTGCGTTTAAAAATAACTGGCATAATAAAATGGTGAGACATTAGTAAGGTGAAAAGAAATTTGGGACTGGAAGTCAAGTGTCCTGAGTTTGAGATCTACTTCAATACTATCACCTATGACCAGGAGCCTTCATCCTTTCAGTCACTACCAGCTTTAAATGCAAGACTGGAAATGTTCACTTGGGTCGGATAGTGCCTCCTATGAGAAAAAAAACATACCTGAGGAGAATTGGTCACAGTGCTTTAGGCATAGAAGGCACTTGATAAGTATGTATTCAATAAATATTTCAAAAGGGATTCTCAGCCTGATAAAGCAATTCAAACTAAAACTAAGAGAGCAGAGGGTGAACACAGATGGAAACTTTCACCCCAACTCCCTCCTACACTGGAAGAAGTGTCTCTGTGTGTCCATGTGTATAAAGGATTAGGTTCCATTTCTGAACAAAGAAAACAGGGCAGAAATATGAATAAATCTGGGGATGACATACAATCAAAAAGTCATCTGTTTAAGTCCTGCATTTAAGTTTAAAAAAGAAAAAAAGAAAAAACCATCTGTCTTCCAATATTGAAGTAAAAGCCAAGTCTATTTAATTAAAATAATAATGTAACATAGCCTTTTGTTTAGCCACAAGCAGAGAGCTTTGTCTATCTAGGTATATTAAGGGGCCCTAGGTCAGTTCCTGGAACATGGTAGAGACCTAAGTGTTTTAATAATTGAGCGCTTGCATAATGCAAAGCGCTATGGAGGGCATGGTGAATGAAGACTCTGCAGAGGCTTGCAGGCTAGTAAAAGAGTACCACATGCCATCAACCCACTTAAACCCAAGGCAGAATGAAATACATGGTAAACAGAGGTATAAAAATCATGCTATGGGGAAAAGGAAGTTAATTCTAATGGGGAGGAAGGGGAAGTAAGGTATTAAAGAGGATGTGGAATTTAGGCTGAGCCCCAAAGTGAAAGAATGGCTGAGGGATTGGCATGGCCAAGGTGATGGAGAAACGGAAGAGCCTGGCTGGCTTGGGAGCCTGGGTATACACCCAACACTTGAGGAGATGGCCAGAGAAAAGAGGGGTGGAGCCACACATCAGGGTCTGATTGTGACAAGGGAGCAAAATCTTCGCCTCAAAAGTGGACCCTCGTGAACAAGAAGTGGATTTCCTTTGTCTTCTCCCTCCAAATTTTTTAAAGCATTTACTTCCCTTAAACAATATGGCATGTTAATAAGTTGTTTTAACCTAAGTAAGATGACTGTCATGCCCAGTTTATTTTAATGCTATAGAAGTTAAAATAATGTGAACAAAATACATTATATAATAAAACATGGATATATTTTAGTTCTATCTTCTTGAATCATATTAATTTTTGGATAACAAAACCTCATTTTGTTTCAGGGCTTATCATTAGAAGGGACCTTCTTAAGGTCTGTGTTAGCAATCCAGGTGCCTCCCCTGGTAATTGTGCTTCAGGAAAGGAACTGATTTCAGTCTTTAGAGTATTTATAGCTGAGTCTAAAGAGAGGGTCTGCTAAGAGCTCCTCATTTGTCAACACAATTCAGTTGGTAATCCATGGTTACTCAAGTCATTTTAAGGGATACAGAAATAGGAAGATATGAGCAGACAGAGTCGTAGGTTAAACTGAAGCTCAGAAAAATGCCAAAGCCTCTCTTCTATTCATTCAACAAATATTAATGAATTAATCACTGTTAATTGCCTAATTAATAAGTATTTACTCAGTACAAGCACTGTTTTAGGTCCCAGATCATCAAGGTCTATGCTCACATGGAGATTATGTTCTGGGGGAAAAGAGCTCCTACACAAGATGTGGTGGAGGAGTAATATTTTGAGACCTTTATTGCGATTTCTTTTTTCCACAGCCAACCTCATTTCACCCTCACACTCCCTTATGCCCTTTCAGAGCAGGGGTCCCTTTCTACTGACATTACTCTTGGTGGCTTTGACTGCATATGCAATTTTTTTTACTCATAGAAGAGACAACAGTATTGCAAATCAAGGTGTTTGGAGAGGAAATGCTTTGTTTTATTTTGCCTTGTTTCGTTTAATTTCAAAAAACTTCATTTTGAACATCAAGAAGACAAAGCCTGGAAGAAGAGGACACAGAGTTTATCCATAAACACAGTTTGGAAAGAGAAGAGATGAGATGTCAGTTTTCTCACCACATAAAGAGAAGATCAAAGATCTTTCTGAGTTGAAGGAAAGAGCTTCAAAACTGGGAGATAAAAGCAAGAGAGAAAATTATTGGTGGTGGTCCCATAAATAGAGGCCTTTCCTCCTGGCCCGCCTTGGGAAAGAAACTTTAGTTGGGTGAAGATAGAGCCCCCAAATAGGTTCAAGGATCTGAGAGAAGAGAATTTCTTACAACCTCACATTATGTCCCCCGTGGCAGGGTGTGCTCCCTGCAGAGCAGAATGGAGACTGGCATGTTCCCTCAGAAAGAAAACCCAGGGGTGCCTGGGTGGCTCAGTCATTAAGCATCTGCCTTCAGCTCAGGCCATGATCCCAGGGTCTTGGGATCAAGCCCCACATTGGGCTCCCTGCTCTGTGGGGAGCCTGCTTCTCCCTCTCCCACTCCCCCTGCTTGTGTTACCTCTCTCGCTATGTCTCTCTCTGTCAAATACATAAATAAAATCTTTAAAAAAAAAAAAAAACAGAAAGAAAGAGAACAAACCCAGCATAGCTGTCCTGCGACCACCCTACCCCAGTATCTGTCAACAAAGAATGATATGGGAGAGCATCGAAAATCTTTCCCTATTCCCAATAAGGGTACAGAGTTGTCTGAGACAGCACCAGGAGACCAGGAGAGGCAACTTGCCTTAGACAAAAAGGATGCTGGGTGACCGGCATGGACCCATGGACCCAACTAGAAGGCAGAGTAGCAGAGACAAAAGTCTTCAACCACTCAAAAGAGATCAGAGTGGATAAGAAGTAGCAACAGATCAGACACTCCTTCCCCAGCCCTGATTCCCATAATCTCCCATCCTATTCTGACATGTACAAGAAATCAACTTTATTGTGCCAAGCCACTGAAATTTGCGAGCTGTTTGTGATGGTAGTTTAGCTTACTGTGGTTATTATTAAAAACAAGGAAATTTCCACTTCTTTTGCTTGCTTGAATATGTGACATATAAAATTTGTACCCAGCAAGTGATAAATACTAAGAAAGGCAAGAAGCAAGGTGATATGAGAGATAGTGACTAAAGGAGAAATAAATGAATGATTTCTGTCGTGAATAAATTATCTCTGCTGAACCCTGAATATTGAGAAGAAGCCAGCCATGTGAATTCCTTGCATATGAAATTTCCAGGCAGAAGAGACAGCAAGGGCAAAAGCTCTGAGGGGGTGATGAATTTGGTGTGTTTAAGGAACCAGAGGAAGGCCAATGTAGTGGGAGCACAGAAAGCAAGAGAGAGCAGAAGGAAGTGATTCAGAGAGATGAGCATGACCTCATCATACAGGGCCTTAAAAGCCATGGAAAGAAAGTAGTCTGGTGGCACCACTGGCTCAATCAGAAGAACATGAAACTCTTGATTTTGGGGTCATGAGTTCAAGCCCTGTGTTGTGTGTAGAGATTACATACATACATACATACATACATAGAAAGTAGTCTGGGGCTACCTGGGTGGCAAAGTCAGTTAAGCATCCAACTCTTGGTTTCAGTTCAGGTAGTGATCTCAGGGTCGTGAGATCGGGCCCCAGGTCAGGCTCCATGCTCAGCGTGGAGTCGGCTTGAGATTCTCTCTCCCTCTCCCTCTGCCCCTCCCGCTCATATACTCTTTCTCTTTCTCTCCCTCTCTCCCCTCAAATAAATAAATAAATCTTTTTAAAAAGTAGTCTGAATTTTATACTAAATTCCATGAGAAACCATTCCTGAGTGTTAAGAAGGGAAATGATGTGACCTGATTTATCATTTATTTTGGCTGCTGTTTGAAGAAAGGAATAGAGTGGGACAAAAATGGAAGTTGAGAGAAGACTTAAGGGACCATTAAAATAGTGCAGATGAGAGCGTTTGATTGTTTAACCTGAGGTGATAGTTGTAAAAACAGAAAAAAGTGAATATATTGGAGATATATTTCAGAGATGGAACTGATTAACTGGATGTGACACACAAGGAAATGAATGGAATGATTCTCAAGTTTTTATCTTAAGAAACTGGGAAAAGGTGATGCCATTTTCTGAGGAAGAGACTGGGAGAACAGTTTAAGGAGAGGGAAGGGTAGAGAATAGAATTCTGTTTGGGACCCATTACAGTGAAGATGCCTATTAGACATTCAAGTCATGGAGGCAGTTTGACAAGTAGGCAGTTTGATTTATGAGCCTTCAGCACAAGGAAAAGTCAAGAATGCAGTCACACACTCCGGAGTCATCTGCATATAGATGGTATTACCAGTATGGGACTAAATGAAATCTGCCAGGGAGATAGTGTAGCTAGAGAAGAGAACCCAGGAAAGAGTCTGGAGGTCAAGCAAAGAAAATGGAATGAGTCAAGAGACTGAAAGGGAATATCCAGTGAGACTGGAGGTGGGAAATCAAACATGAGAAGCTGGCAACTCAGAAGCCAAGAAAAGAAACTACCTGGGTTATCTTTATTCTGAAATTAGCACATATAGTTCAAAAGGTTTGCTGAATTGCTTAGAACCTTGAGTCAGTAATTTTTATCTCACCTATTCCTCATAGAAAGAAAAATGTCAGGGTCATCGACACAAACAGCCTCCAAAATGCATGCCCTTAACCTCTTGGGGAGTTGATGAGCATATTAATAGCTCTGATCCCTCCTCTCTACCACTGAAGTAGCTCCTTTTACTGGCACTGACTCAGGAGATTCCTTTCCATAGTCAGAAAATACCTTTCAAGATAGATAATTCAAATCAGCTATGCCTTTGAGAGAATGACTTTCTTTTTACATATATTATGTATTTGAGAATATCAAGCTACAGATTATCATCAGACAGACCCACATATAATGAATGTGGGATGGTTTGCTTACTAACTAGTTTGCCTTTGGGACTATATTTTAAATAGAATATGGTTAATAGCCATCACTTTCTCTGTAGAAATAGTTTGACCAGCTGCAAATATTAGCTAACTCAATACTCCATAACAACTGATTTGTCTGTTTGCAAGACTATCAAAAATAACATTTAAAGATCAAATGATATATGGAAGAAAATGCCTTAATCACCTGAATAACCTCATTTCCCACATTAACGGTGGCTTATAATAAGATAAGTCTTTCAGCAAAATAAGTTTTCCAGATTGGCCAACATGACATATATTCAATTCTGTACCAAAGTTAATGGACCTCCATCACAACACTTGAGAGTTCTTCAAGTTATGGCTTGAGATGTCAGAGTTGGATACCTTCAGGGATTGTTTGCTTGTTTTTATTGATGTTGTCATAGTTGAAGTGATACTGATAGTTATTAGGTACTTGAATACCAAGGAGGAATTTAAATAAAACTCTCTAGTCTCTCACACAAATCTTAAGAGGTCTATCAAAGTACATAAATTGTAGAAAAGTATACAAATTAATTGATTCAGAAAATTTCCATCCTCAAATAGAGAAAAAGTTAACTTCCCCATCCACTAAAATACAAGTACATAATCTACTTCACAAGCTTGCATACAAGTTCAGGAGGGTCTCAGATCCTCTGAAGACTACTTCTTCCCCCACTGCCCCAGAGTTCCCAAGCTAAGCACTTTGGACTTAGAATATTTTCTCCTATAGGGTGTCACCATGTACCCCTTCTCCTTTGTCATCAGGAACCAGAACTTTCAGTTTCCCAAATCTTAAGAGATGTTGGGGGGGGGGGGTATTCTCTAGGAAAGACAGGCAAGCCCCTTTGAGAATTGGACTTCCTTTCCCACAGTATATGAGGCTAGAGATGCTGGGAGCTATCCTGCGTCCTGAAAAGCTTGGGCCAGTGTCTCCAGGAGCTGTCCAAGGTACCAAGCGTCTTAGATGAGTGCTTCTCAAAAGTATGGTCTACAGACTACCTGTATCAAAATCAACTGGGTATGAGTATTAAAATACAGACTCCAGGCCTATCCCAGAACCACTGGGTCAGAGTCTTTATAGGTAAGCCTCATAAGTTTGCATTTTGACAAGTTTCTCAGGAGTTCTTATGTCGAATGCTAATTTAGGTCTCCCAAATACCAGTACCACTTTGTTAGGATTGGGGACTGTTTATTCTCATCTGAATTCACTGATCACTATAAATACACCTGATACCTTTAACATCATCTGCATTAACTGTCATGATGAGTTATTTTATTCCTGAAAAAGACAGTAAGCAAATTTCTTCCAGGTGATTTCTGTCACAATTTGTCACCTGAAACAAAAATTCAACCCCAACAAGAAATCTCAGGAAAGGTAAGCCCTTTTGAAAATCAACTTCCTTGGTTTTTTTTAGCAAGTCTTTCCTGACATCCAACCTAGTAATAAAAATAACTGTAATTACAACCAATATTCACTGACCACTCACTCTATGCCATCTGCTAAACCTATAATAATGATAATACAGATGGCCCCCAACTTATGATGCTTCAACTTATAACTTTTAAACTTTATGATGGTGCAAGAGCAATATGCATCCAGTAGAAACCTCACTTAAAATTTTGAATTTTTATCTTTTCTTGGCTTAGATAGGCAATATGATTCTCAAGATGCTGGGCAACAGCAATAAGCTGCAATCACAAAGTAAACAACTGATACACTCACAACCATTCTGATTTTCACTTTCAGTACAGTATTCAACAAATTACATAAGATATTCACACTTTATTATACAATAGGCTTTGTGTTAGATGATCTTGCCCAACTGTAGGTGACTGTAAATGTTCTGAACACATTTAAGGTAGGGTAGGCTAACTGATGACATTCAGTAGGTTAGATATATTAAATATATATTCAACCTATGGTATTTTCAACTTATGATGGGTTTATCAGGACCTCATCCCATCATAAGTTGAGGAAGATCTGTAGTAGTCAAAATAAAACAAAACAAAATAGTGTTCACTACATGCCCAGCACTGTTCAAAGTCCCTCACATGATTGTCTCATTTAATCCTTACAATATATGTACTTATGATCCCAAAGAAATCCAGAAAAACTGTACCCTGTGTGACTTAAGGTGTTGGTACCTGCTTATATGCCTTATCATATAAATATATTATACTAAAACCAATGCTTTGATATTATTTTTAAAAACACGTGTAAGTGAGGGAGAATAGAAATGCCCTTTATTGATTGGTTGTCGTGTGCCAGGCACTTTAACATGTTTTTCTTCATTAAAAAATCACAACCATTTAAGAATAGGTTTCACTATCCCCATATTAACAGGTTTATTGAAGTACTGACATACAATTAGCTGCACATATTTAAAGTGTGCAATTTAATAGGTTTTGATAGACAAACACACTCATGAAATCATCACTTCCAAAAGTTTCCCTGTGCCCTCCTTCCTAACCCTCTCCAGATAACCACTGGTCTGTTTTCTGATGCTATAGACTAGTGTGTATTTTCTAGAATTCTGTATAAATAAAATCATAGAGTGTATACTCTTACACGCAGCATGATTATTTTAAAATTCATCCATGTTACTGCATTTATCAATAGTTCATTCCTTTTTAATGCTGAGAAGTATTCCAATTATTGCCATTTTATAGATAAGAAAACTGAAAATAAGCAACTTGTCTAAGATCATGGTAAAGGGCTCGATTCAAATGTAATGCCCAACACAAAAGCTCCAGATTTTCCCACTAAAAATTCTGTCTCTACTTTTAACTGAGAAATAGCTCTATATATGTCTTCAGAATGACAGAGATATAGCCCCCAGAGTGAGCAGAATATAGTAATCATGCAAAAAATAGCTGGATGACTAGAAAGGATGTCATCTGCCCTCCCCTTACCTGCTCTTATCAGTACCACCCCAACCTTTGGGCTTCCAATTAGAAGTCACTCACCCTAAGAAGAACCCCAAGATCCTGGGGCTGCCAAGATACATGGAGATCACTGGGCACGGGTCTAAGCTGTAGCTAGAATCTCATCTTACAGGTCAAAAGGGAAGGGAGTGTGTGGGGCAAATGATGGGAGGTGAGCAGATTTATAGTACGGTAAGGGGGTATCCAAGGAATTTTAAAGACCTCATTAAACTGGGTCACTTGTGTGACTTCCCTTGCTGGACAGACCAGGGACAGAAGAGGAGATAAGTAGAAAGTAGAAAGGAAAGGTGAACTACCCTTGCCAAACTCCCAGCTGCTCATTTGGTGAACTCAGTCACCCACAACTCTTAGAGTATAAAAACTTAATAGACTGCATTCCCCGCCCCCAATCCTCAACATACTTTAGAGGAGGAATTAAAAACAATAATAACAATAACTAGTATTTATAGAGTGTATACTCTGTGCCAGGCACCATACAAGAGAATCTTATTTCATTTCCATTTTACTAACAAGGAAACTAATTCTCAGAAAATATAAGTGACTTGTCCAAAGTCATACAGCCAGAGGGTGATTAAATTATGTCCAGAATTCCAGTCTCTTGAGTTTTAGTCCAGCACTCTTTGCATGCCTCACAAGGATTCCCAGGTGCCCGGCACCCAACCATCACTGGTCCCAACCCAGGCTCTTAAGAGAGTATGTTGACTTAGGTCCTTCACTTTCAAAACCCAGACACCTTATCTTACCCCAACAAAATATGTCATTCTGCATGCCCTGCCCTCAAAATACTGTTAAACACTACAGTCAATGTAAAAGATACTCCGATAAACTAATTCTGCCTCAAAATGTTTATGATTGTTATGCTCTTCTCAGGTACCCACCAGGGCTTAAGAAGACAGTGCCTAAAAGAATGATGCAGGGCGCCTGGGTGGCTCAGTTGGTTAAGCGACTGCCTTCGGCTCAGAGTCCCACATCGGGCTCCCCCTGCTCTGCGGGGAGCCTGCTTCTCCCTCTGCCTCTGCCTGCCATTCCCCCTGCTTGTGCTCTCTGTGTCAAATAAATAAATAATATCTTAAAAAAAAAAAAAAAAAAGAATGACGCAAACGGTGGGCAGCACTGTGATACAGAGATTTTCCAAGGCTGGTCTTCACACAACTGAATGTGGCTGATTTACAGACTTTAATTCCAGGCAAAGTAAACTACTATTCCTCTTTTGGAGGGGCCAACTTGGGCTGAAGTGGCCTTTTGCCTGGAGGAAGAAGAATGGAAATAGTAATCATAACAGTTAAATGATAATAATAATAGGAGCCAAGATTTACTGACTGTTATATATTGAGTATTTTTACCAGTATTATCTCAATTAATCTACAATTCCATGAAGTAAGTGCTATTGTTAGTCTCATTTACAGGTGAGGAAACAGAGAAAGGCTAAGGAATCTGGGAATCGATGGCTGGTCTTTCAAATAACAGAACATTCATTCTTAACCAGTTCACAGAGCTCCACCAATTATCATTTATTATGCACCTACTATGTGCCTGACGCTGTGCAAACCTTAAGCATATTAATTCATTGAAACTTCACAGCAACCTTCTGAGGGAGATATTGTTATCCCCATTATACAGATGAGGCTCAGCTAGGAAAGAAAGGAAACGGAGAGAAAGGAAAAGCTGGAACCGACCGGGGCTGTCAAAAGGCTTTCGGTTCTGGGAGCCAAGTTAAGTCAAGCGCGGATTCCGCGTGGCAACAGAGCCAGGCGCTAGTTACCCCTGCGGACCACCAGGGGGCGCCGTCCGCCCAGGGCTGGAGGAACGGCGGGAAGCCGGGCTCCCTCCCCCCGCGGCGCGAGCTCCTCTCTAGCCCGCCCCATCCACAGCAACCAATCAGAAACTTCGCTGACGGCGCAGCGCTCCCCACGGGAACAGCTGTGGAGGATGACTAGATAATTCTCTTAAGGACATTTGGTTTTTACAAAAACATGTAAAGTGATGCACACGTCACGGGAAGTCTCCACAGGAGTTTGTACCGGGAAGACAGAGATCCAGACATTTTTACCTGAAAAATTCTCTAGCTGAGGAGTCTCTGCCCGGCCCTCCTACGGCAGAGAAGGCGGCAACCAATCACGATAGTCCCCTTACGCGTTTGTCGCTTCCACCAATCATCGCTCTGCTTTCCGGGACGGTCCCTTACCATCTCAGCCTATCAGGAGCGCAGTTTGCCGCTTGCCGGTCACGCAGCGCGGAACCCGGCTCCTAGCGGCCGCAGTCGGCAGCCCGTAGCCTGCTCCGAGCTCCGGCCCCGCTCCGCCGGGATGTGAGGGTTGTGGATGTGCGGGGTCTGCAGGAAGCCCGCGCCTCGGATGGCGGTCGCCACCTCCCTTTGGCTAGCGGTGCGGTGGCGTGGGGCTCGGCTGTTACCCCCGAGTTTAGGTTGCGTCCGCACTCATTCATCCCAGACCGTGCACGTGCAGTCCCCCCGCCTTAATGGCGCGCACCTCTGCCTATCAGGATCCCACAGAAAATGTCACACCACCCCTTGCAGGGATTGGTCCCCTCTGAGCACCTTTGGAACTTTGTAAATATTACGCTACAGCCTTTACTGCGTTGTTTTATTTATTACTTTGTTACACGCTGACCTGAGGGCATCTTACACATCTTTGCTTTGGGCATGCAAACCTCACATTGCATTTAAACTCCGTGCAGCATTCTTCTCAGCTGTAAAGTGGGGATAATGGTTATCACCTGCATAAAATGTGTGCGTTAAATCAATACTTGCAAAGCACTCCAAAGACTGTCTTGCATAGAGCAAGCGCTCGGAAAAGGGGAGCCACTGATTACTGTGCCTGGCAAAAGCGTATGAAAGGCTCTCAACAGTGTTTAGAACCAGTTTCACATACTCATTCTTGGAAGTTTAGATCTCAACATCCTCAGAACTGCAAGGTGATGACCAAAAGCTTTATACATACATATGACTAGGAATGTGTCCGGGGAGCTTCAACATGTTACTGGAATTAAGAACAGCACTCTGGTGTCAAAACCTGGGTTCAAGTTCTGACTGCAGCTTGCTAGCTGAACGACCATGGAAATTACCTTAAAAGTGCTTTAGTTCCAAATCTAAACAAAAACAAAAAAGAGGAGGGGAGCACCTGGGTGGCTCAGTTGCTTAAGGTTGGGACTCTTGATTTCAGCTCAGGTCATGATCTCAGGCTGGTGGGATTAGGCCCCTGCCCGGCTCTCTTCTCAGCAGGGAGTCTGTTTGAGATTCTCCCTCCCTCTCCCACTGTTCGTTCTCTCTCTCTCTTTCAATTAAATAAATAAATATTTTTTTAAGTGCTTTAGTTTGTCAACTATGAAATGGGGATGATATTTATAATATCTACTGCCCGGGGTTGTAGGGTATGCAAATACTGCATGAGAAGTGCTTAAAACAGTGTCTGTCCTGTAATAAGCTCTCAATTTTTTCCTTCCTTCCTTATCCCAATTTCACTTTGGGAGCAAGGACAAGAATATAATGGCACCGTGTAGTTTCATGCCCTCTACCTTACACTTGTCTCTCACTTTAACTTTTGCAAAGCATATTCATATACTATTTCATTTAAGACCTGCAGCAACCCTGTGAGGCTCAGAGAAGTTACTGGTTTGCTAGAATCCTAAAACATCTTTTTGGTACAGTTTCATACGTGTGCATTTGGAACAAAATTGGTTTTATTGTATTTTTAAATTTATTCTATAAGTTGCTTTCTTCACTTAATACGTGTCAGAGACCTTTCTATGTCTGTATCCCCATTTCTTTTTAATTACTGCACAGTCCTTCATACCTGAATTTATTTAACCATTCCCCTATTGTCATACATTCAAATGTTTAAAGCAAATTCTGTTGAGTCTCCCTCAAGGCCCACAGCTTTGATTTTTCAGTCGCTGAGCCATCTCCAGGCCCAAAGACTCAAGTCACCAGGAAATGAAATCCTGATGGTCAGGAGTTTCCACCTGGCTCCAGATTTCTCCAAACCACAAGCCCAAAGCTCCAGCAAGCTATGGAGGGACTGTGAGGAAAGGGCTGGGAGAATGCCTACATAGGGCTGGAAAGGGCCCCTGGTACCTGTACCCTTCAGTGGTATTGGACTTAAGGGTCCTCTCTCAGACAGCTCCTCCCCAAAGCTAGGGGTTTCTCAGCACTTCTGCCCTTGTGTCTACCCCACCCAGGTCCCTCACACCCCACCCAGGTGCCCCCTAAGAACTTATTTAACTATAACCTCCTTCCCCCCCAAAAAAGACACACTGTCCTATTGTCAAACACACCCCTATTTCATTAAAACACCCAAGAAATCCTAGCAGAGTTCCCAGCCCATCTCTCTCAGGCTCAGCTAGGAGACAGAAGGAGTGCAAGGAGGCCACGGGCACCCCATCATGACATCGGGAACCCTCAGACATCCAATTCTAAAATGTAGCTCTGAAGCCAGGAAAGGTGCTGACCTCCCCTGAGCCTCAGTTTCTTCATTTGTCAAATGAAAACAAAGGAAGGGGAGTGGGGATCCAGGATACGTAAATGGAGGCAGGGGGCACTCGAACATTGTGTGCACAGCTGTGAGGGAATGAGGAGAGGTAGAGGGGAGCCAGGGAAAAGCCCTGCCTTCTCCTCCTTGGGATGGATGGAGCTTCTCTTGGAGCAAAGCACAGCATGGGACATCCTCTCTCTGCTGGAAGAAGCCGAGAAACAATCAAGATGGTGTCTCCAGACATCATCTTGATGCTATTGCTCAAGGCTGTCACCACATCTCAGCCCTTACCGAGTGCTCTTTCCTCAACCCCTTTAGGATCCTGTACATCCTCAGAATCAGTCTCACATAGAGCACAGGTTATTATCTGCTTACCCACTATCCAGGCCTCTTCCTTAGTAACAGAACCCTGATTTTCAGCTGGGATCATTGCCTTTCAGAATGAGACTACATTTCCCAGACTTCTTTGCTGCTCATTTTCTGGCTGAAGAGATGTAAGAGATCGTTTTGGGTGAGGCTTCCAGGGAGGCACAGTGAAAGCAGCCCCAGCTCCCCCCCTCACACACACCTTTTCCTTCTCTCCTTCTCCCCTTCCTTGGTCCTGCTTTCTGGGAATGAGGTGACCTTCACTGAGTATGGCAGTCACAAGCCAGGACAGTGGGGCAGAATTATAAAAGGAGCCTGAAACTTGGTAACCATTGTCCATGAACTGCCTACCTGCAGACTTCTTTGCTGTGAGAAAATAAAACCCTTACATGTATAAGTCACTGCTATTTTAGGTTTCCTGTTATATGTAGCCTGACCTCATCCTTAAATGACCAGTCTCTCTTCTCCAAGGTTTAAAAGTTGCTGCTTAAATCCCTACTGTTTTCTTTTGAAGCAGAGGAATTAAAGTCTATCATTAGCTCAGCTACCTTAGAGACATACTTTTATAAATTAGTAAAACATTCTTCTGACTGGATCGGGTTGACCGGCACAAAATTAACCTTAGACTCAGGATATTTGGGGACAAAATCTACAATGCACTCTCTAACTAAATCACAGGTTAGCATGACCTTAACCTTCTATTTTCATATAGAAAGAAACATAATATTCTGTGCAAGAAGATCCTCAGCACACAGGTAAACTCCTGAATGCTTTTGTTGGTGGTTGGGTTCAGATTAGGCTCCAAACTGACCTCTAAGGAACAGCTTCTTTGGAACAGAATCCAGCTACATCAGAGGTCACTGAGGAATGTTCAGGCATTCAGAGCTCACTTCTGGTTCAAAGCCTTCTAACCTTCCAACCCCCGCTTCTCCTCAGGAGGGGATTCAGCTGGCCCCTCTCTTAGCAAACCTTTTGCCATCCTGCCTTCCACAGGACATTCTGAGAGGGAACACTTGTCCCAGAGCAATGGTTCTCAAACATGAAAGTGCCTCAGAATCCCCTGGAGGGCTTGTAAAAATACAAATCACTGGACTCCAACCCCAGAGTTTCTGATTCAACAGGTCTGGGGTGAAGTCTAAATGTTTGCAGCTTTAACAAATTCTCAAGTGATGCTGAAGCTGCCGGTCCAGGGAACACATTTTGGAAAACTCTGTCCTAGAGGCAAGTAAAGTACTTCAGGTTACTTCTTCCAGATCTCTGGGGGCATTTCCTCCAGTGTGTTCCAAGGTAGCTGGACCCCGGTGGTGGCCTCAGCGTAGCTGCCCTGAGAACTGTCCTTTCAGGACCTCTGTCTGCTTCCCCAACCCTAGGGCTCCCATCAGGGCCCTCAGGGACAGCTCCTCACAGGGCCACTGAGTAGGCTCCTCCGTGGGTTTTTTTCTCCTCTGGGGTCTCCCTTACAGTGTTGGGGATTGGGTCTAGAGAGGAAGAGAGCATGGAGTTACATAACTTATTTTTTCTTTGATGTTTAAATATGTTAAAACATGTTACATGTTGTTCTTACAACAAAGTAATAAAAGTGTTAAG
Organism: Mirounga leonina; assembly: GCF_011800145.1. NCBI lineage: Eukaryota > Metazoa > Chordata > Mammalia > Carnivora > Phocidae > Mirounga > Mirounga leonina. The sequence goes on from NW_023270305.1 coordinate 26,495,664, forward strand.
AAATCCAGACTATTGGGGTGCCTGGGTGGCTCAGTTGTTAAGCATCTGCCTTTGGCTCAGGTCATGATCCCAGGGTCCTGGGATCGAGCCCCGCATCGGGCTCTCTACTCGGTGGGAAGCCTGCTTCTCCCTCTCCCAGTCCCCCTGCTTGTGCTCCTACTCTCGCTATCTCTCTCTCTGTTAAATAAATAAATAAAATCTTAAAAAAAAAAAAAAAAAGCAATCCAGACTATTTGGGAAATGTTTGTGAATAACCAACATTTATTGAACAGTTACTATGTTCCAGGCACTGTAGTAAATGCTCATTTAATTACTGTCACCATAGGTCAGCCTAAAACAGGCTTAGAGAGGCTAAATAACTTGTCAGTGTGACACAGATAGTCAGTGACAGAGCAGGGATCCCATCCTGGGGCTACCCAGTTCCGAAGCTTGATCCTTTAATGCTTAGGCAATGCTGTGATTTGAAAATGCTTCTGATTTTCTAATGCCACTAGGACATGCACTAGGGTGATGTGGCCCTAAAGGGAGGAAAAAATAGTTCTTGGGGTAGGGAGACAAATAATCTTTACTCTTTTTGTGAATAAAACATAGACATACATACAGTACATAATAGATACACAATATATCTGTAGCATTAAATTTTACAGGGGGAGAGTAATTAGAAAAATATATCTAAGAAGTCTCTTTATAGAGACGTAATGAAAACAAGACTGAGAAACACTGGGCTAGGGCATTTTGGCAAAGAGCCTGTTTGCTGAAAAAGTTAGTGCTGCCTTACACAACTTCCAAAGTTTTCTATGAAGCAGAGGACAAACAAAACATTTGACATTTATTGTTCAAAGCTTTTAGTCGTTAAGCCATATGGTCCTCCGAAGAACTTCCTGACAAGGTCGTTAAGGAAGATATTTAATATCCATTTCTAATAGATGAAGGAATTGAACTTTAGAGATAATAACCATCCACCTAGATTTAATGCCAAACAAAACTATCCCTCAAGAATAAAGTGAAATAAAGAAACCGGTAAACAAAGCAAAGCAGAGCTTGTTATAAACAGACCCTCAGTGGGAAAACTCTAATATCTGTTATGCAAGAAGGAATGAATCAAGCAAGACTGTTAACATGCAAACAAATCTATACAAACATTGATGTATAAAAATAATAGTCTATAGTAATGTATATAGTATATAGTAATGTCTAATTTGGGGGCTTCCAGACATAAGACAGAACTAAAACGTTGGACAAAAATGGCATATAAGTCAGGAGGGATGGTTAGAGTTAAAGCATGTTCACGTCTTTGAGTTAGTTTGGGAGAAGAGTAAAGACTCTGACTCGAGAATTTAAGTTAAAAATGCATGTTAAATTTCCAAGTTAACAAATAAAAGAATAGACAGCAAGCATATAACTGTCCAATCAGAAGAATGAAAAGTGGAAGGAGCAAATCCTATGCTGTCTCACCACAAATGTTATGAGTCATTGAAAAAAAAATCAAATTGAGTCTTTAAATTTACTTAAAATCATCATCTTTGAATACAGTCTTTCCAAATGTTGCTTAAAATCAATTGCACGAGTAAAGTTTTTTCGTACTAAAGACAAAAAAGCCTTTTTTCTTCATCTTTATGACTTGATAAGTGTCTAGAACTTGAACAGTGTTTCCGAAACGGTGGTCCATACAATTTTGGCTTCCCAAGATGCTAAGCCCCAAGGAAAAGGACCCACGATCCATTGGTTTGAAAGATGCTGCACACCACATCCTCACCTGGAGATTCACAAAGCTCTAAAGCCCTAAGAAGACATACATAGCAAAGAAACCTCCCTGCTTTGGTCAACCCCAGTCTTTTCCAAACATTTTCTCCCACTATGTGAAATACAGTAACACTCCATAGAGCAAACTCTGGATAATTCTAGATTCAGCCTTCTTATTTAAGTTCAGTGGTTCAGATTGAAAACACAACCCAAACCCAAAATGTGGACTCAATTCGGCGGAAGAGTTGACAAAACCATTTTAAATTTATTTATTTGCAAGAGAGAATGAGATAGAGCATGAGAGGGAAGAGGGTCAGAGGGAGAAGCAGACTCCCCGCCGAGCAGGGAGCCCGATGCGGGACTCGATCCCGGGACCCTGGGATCATGACGTGAGCCAAAGGCAGTCGCTTAACCAACTGAGCCACCCAGGCGCCCCGACAAAACCATTTTAAAAGGTTGAAACTGTGACCTCAAATAATTTGAAATAGCCTTATCAGCCACTTGCACAACCCCACAATTACACTCCTAGGTGCCTATGCATGATGAACACATGTCCCAACAAACACAGGCTCACGGAGTTTCTCCCCTTTAGAAGCCAAGAGGCTTCTGAATAATTCACATAGCACCAATGAAATTGAAACTTCAGATGTGAAGCCCAAGAATCTATATTAGAAAAAAAGCTCCCCGGGTGATTCAGATGCACAGCAGCATTAAAAGGCACTGATACAACCTGACATCAGGAGCCTCCTGACGTGATACAAGAAGGATACAATGTCACCGATGAAGGATTCTTGCCACAAATGTCAAATGTGGAACATTCTGTAACACAACTGGCCTGGACTCTTCAAAAAATCCAGTATAAAAAAATTTTAAGGCAAGGAAGGTGGGCTATTTTTAGATCAAAAGACACTAAAAAGACATAACAACCCAATACAATGCATAAACTTTGATTAGCACTCAAATTTAAAATATACACACACACACAAATATAAAAGACATTTGGGGGACAATTGGAGAAACTTGAAACTTTGAATATAGAATGTAGGTTAGATGCATTATAAAATTGTTAAATTTTTTTTATTGTGATGACAATGTTGTGGCCGTGTTGGAATTCCTTACTTCTACAAAATGCCTGTTAAATAATTGAGAGGAAAGTGTTATGATCTCTGCAGCTTTCTTTCAAGTGGTTCAGCATATAAAAAAAATGTAGGAGCAGGATTTGAAGAGAGTGTGGCAAAATGGTAACAACTGGTAAAATCTAGTGAAGAATACATGGGTATTCATTTTATCATTCTTTCAAATTTTCCACAGTTTTGGGCGCCTGGGTGGCTCAGTCGTTAAGCGTCTGCCTTCAGCTTAGGTCATGGTCCCAGGGTCCTGGGATCGAGTCCCACATCGGGCTCCCTGCTCAGCAGGAAGCCTGTTTCTCCCTCTCCCACTCCCCCTGCTTGTGTTCCTGCTCTCGCTCTCTCTCTGTCAAATAAATAAATAAAAATCTTTAAAAAAAATTTTTTTCCACAGTTTTAACATTTTTAAAATACAACAAAAAATTTAAATGTTAACGTTTATGATCTATGAGTGAGGCGATTAGACTTGGTTTTGAGTCTCTTGTCCCCACCTTCCCCCCTTACCTTTTCCAAAATTTTGTCAATAAAACCTAGGGCACTTTCCTAATTGGGACAAGGACTGGTAAATGTTCATCTGTGGGGTAAAAAATAAATTGCACAGTGGCAGAAAGTCTGAATGTTCCTTCCCCCCTCCCCCGCCCCAGGCCTAGAAGGAGCTCAGTAGTGGGGGAGCTCCTGGCTCCCAACACAGCACCTACCAGACGTCCTTCCTTCCAGCAGAAGAATACCAGGGCCGTGAGATGTTTGGAGGGCAGCAGCTGGACCCTCCAGGACTCATTCAGCTGCAGGTGGCAAAGCAGTGTGGCCACAAGATTCCCAGATGTCCGACAGGCCACAGGCTCCTCTGTAGCAAGACTTCTCTTGCACCCAGTGCAAGAGAAGTCTGTCTCCTGGGGTGCCTGGGTGGCTCAGTCGGTTAAGCGTCTGCCTTCGGCTCAGGTCATGATCCCAGGGTCCTGGGATCGAGCCCCACATCGGGCTCCCTGCTCTGCGGGGAGCCTGCTTCTCCCTCTCCCACTCCCCCTTCTTGTGTTCCCTCTCTCGCTGTGTCTCTCTGTCAAATAAATATATAAAATCTTAAAAAAAAAAAAAGAAGAAGAAGAAGAAGTCTGTCTCCTCCTTGCCCCAAATGTGCTGTGGCCTCCAGCACAATTTCAGATACCGGGGGCAGGGGATGCGTTTTCCTTAGAGTCCCCTGGCCAAAAAGTCTAATCTTCTCCAGGAAAATTTGTTGCAATGTGGTGATAATCTCCACCAGGGGGCAGCAGACTCTCACGAAAAGACACTGCCTTGCCAAGAAAGGAATTGACTGAACCCTCAGAGCCCCTTACTGGTGTCTGACAACCTGCAGAGGACTCAGGTGGGTGAGGAAACATGGGTCAGGGCATAATAATTCTTTACATTCTGTTAGTGCTTCGTGAATATCAAACTTTCCCATATATCACTTCATTGGAACTATATCCCACCGTCCTGAGGCAATGCAGCATGAACATCTGTACCTGACAGATGAGAAAACAGGGCTCAGAAAGGTTAAATTTAGGTGGCCTGTCCAAGATCAGAGGGCTGGTCATTGATCAGATCAGCGACTTGGGCACAGACCACCTGGCTCCACATTCAGTGCTCTCTCTCTTTTTCTCATGTCTGCCTATTGTCATCACAACAGTGACTTCTCAGTCCTTCACCACACGTGCACTTCCTCCCTTTATCTCCACAACAATCAATGAGGCATGCTGTCTCACTGGGACAAGGAAAGTGAGATGGAGGAAATGAGTTAATAAATAGTGAAGCAGGATTGGAACTTGGGTTTGTCTGACCCACTAACACCTGCCGCTTCCCCACTGCCACTGACAGCAACCATTTGTAAGTTCAGTTCTATGCTAGTCACTGGTGATGCAAAGTCCTAGACCTCAAGCAGCATCCCATCTAGGAAAACCCAAGATGAAAGTGCCCTACCAGGTGCCACGGGAAACCCACCAAACCCAAGGTGAGTACTACCATCCTCATTTTACAGATTAGGCAATAGGGCTTAGAGATGTTAATGAGCTTGCACCAGGCTACAAGTGTAAGCTACGGATCAGGGATTCGGCTCCTGGCCATTTGCTACACCTGCTGCCTTCTTAGACCTCTCAGCACCAAATATTCTGAGCCAAAAGATCAGAAATAGGAAATGTCCCAAAACATGTAGGAAGTTCTGTTGCCCCCATCAGATATCTGTAGCTCAGCCTGCAGCCCAGATTCCTGCCAGGCAAGGCCCTTCTCACCAGCACAGTCCCTACTCCTTCCCATCACCATCTGGCTTTTCTCCTTCTGGAATGGCCCAGAAAAATAAAGGCAGATCATTTTGCATACTGAGGACGCTTGATGAATAGCTGCTGTGGGGGATCAAATGAGCTTCTCCACAACTCTCTCCTCTCTGCACTTCTACCACCAAGAGGCACAGAATAAGGGGCAGCACCTGGCATCAGATATGGTGCCAAGGGCATACAGGTGTTTTCCTTCCTTACCCAAGCAAGGCCCACTCTCTAGGTACCCCTTTTGTTCTCCCAGCAGATTCCAGTCATCAATCTGCTAGAAAGCTCCCCAATCCCCATGGCTGCCATTTCCTACTGAATACACATGGAGATTCTCTACTTATGTCCCCTCAAGGCTCTCGCTAGAACATGCCCCCTTCTGTACTGCACCCTAGAGCAAGTTCATATGCCTGCTACAAGAGCAGAGGTGTAGTGTTTAAAAAGAATACTGGATTTGGGAATCTGAGTTTAAAGATATGGATACAAAACTGAGTTTTGGCACTCACTAATGGAGGACTAGGATGGACAAATCCTGTAATTTCTCTAGGCTGGGCATCGTGTTTCTGTCCTTACCATGGGGAATGATGGTTTTAGGGGTACAGTAACATTAATATTAATGTATCATAGAAGGCACTGTGCCAACTCTTAGTTGCTGCACAAACACTAGCTCTGCTTACTGCTTATCAATATAAAAAGGGAAGAGAAAGATTTAAAATATGGATAAAAGTATAAATCTTCATGAAATCACCAAGGATGCACTGCTGACATCAATGAAATAATAAGGCAGCTAACTTGAGCCTGCACCCTCACCTTCTATGTCTCATTCATTCTTTGGTTGAAGTTCACCTATCTCCCTGCCCCCCCCCCCCCCGCCTCATGTCCCTCCCCACCCTAAGTATTTGGAAACTATGCAATTCAAACATAGTAATTCATGGGCCAAAAGTGAAGTCATAAGGAAAATAAGGAAATATCTTGAATTGAATGAAAATGAAAAGCCAGCTTAATCAGAATTTGCAGGTTGCAGCTAATGTAAAGCTTAGAGGGAAATTTAATACTTATATTAGAAAATAATAAAGTCTCCAATCATCTAAGCTTCCACCTTATGAAACTAGAAAATAAAGAGAATATTTAAATCCAAAGCAAGAAGGAAGTAGCAAAAAATAATTCAGAATTCAATGAAACTGAAAATAGACAAAAAGAGAAAAATCAATAAACAAAAGCTGATTCTTTGTAAAAATCAACAAAATCAATGAATGTCTAGCCAGACTGACCAAGATAAAAAGAAGACAGAAATGACCATCATTAAAAATGAAAAAGGAAACATCATTACAGATACTACAACATTAAAAAGATAATAAGGAAATACTATGAATAATTTTATACCCATAAATTCAACAACTTAGATGAAACAGACCAATGCCTTGAAAAACACAAACAACCTAAGCTTTCTCAAAAAGAAATGGATAGCCTGAATAATCCTATTTCTAGTAAAGAAATTCAATTCTTAGTTTAAAAGCTTCTATCAAATAATTCTCTGGGATCAGATAGTTTTACTGATAGATGCTGCCAAACACTTGGAAAAAATAATGCCAATTCTACACAAGCTCTTTAAGAGAAAGTAAGAAAATGGAACAATTCCCAACTATCCCTGGTTTTAACAGTTATAAAACAATGGGGCTCCTGGCTGGTTCAGTCAGAAGAGCATGTAACTCTTGATCTCAGGGTCGTGATTTCAAGCCCCATGTTGGGTGCAGAGATTACTTAAATAAATAATAAATAATGTCAAAAAATTTTTTAAAAATGAAAGTTGTAGAACAAGATGATTAATCAATGTGCTGCTTCTGTTTCCTTAATTTATAATAACAGAAAGTAATGAGTAGCAAAAATTATGTTTTTTATGAAGCAAGACGTATGATCAAAATAATAATATTCCTTCAGCATGTGTGTGTGTTCTCACATTCTGGTGTCTGGGTTTTGGGGAAAAAATAAATAAAACTCCACATTTAAAAATCAGAAATAATTTACTGAACATTATAATCAAACTTTCCCTACCCATTCAATGACATAGAAAGGTATATACTGCTAAAAAAAAAAAGCCCTAATCAGTTCATCATATAACTTTGTATTTTTATTAGTAGGCAATAGAAAATATTAAATAATAAGATAAGCAATAGGTATAATCAATCTATAATTTGATTTAATAATACACATTTTAAGTATTTTATTGACTCAGAACAATCGAAAATAAATCACACAAGTTTTTTCCATATATTTATTAAATGTATCTTGAATAACTTGGTAATCCCAGAAAAGATGAAAAGAATTAACATCATTAATTGCTTCCACTGGTTAAATGTGCATTTTTTCTAGCTAATGAGGCACCCTAGAATGAGTGTGAGAATAGCTGAAAGGAATTGTTTATGTTAAACATTCAAAAAGAGCCATTTTAGCATTCAGTATTTTTTTTCATGCTCTCTTTGCTTCTTCCGGAATTTTCCTCCAAGAGGGATTCATTAGTCTGGGGATGGAAGAAGCAAGATCGATGATTAAGGTAATTTTGCCTTCACTCCAGCTTCCTCACCGTACAATATATTAGGATTCAAAACATCACAAAATGGGCCAAAATACCCTTGTCTAACGCTGTGTTTTGCCTTCAAGAGAAATGTGTTTAAGATACAAAACCAGAAGGCAGGTTTACGGTTCTTTGATTAATCATTAAAGGAGGGCCTTGAAACTGATGTTTCAAAGGATCCCTTTATTTGGTGCCTGTGAGGTGACACCCTGGGGCAGCCCATCACAGGGAGATTTGAAAGGGCAAGGAGTCGCTGCTCGCCCGTGGAAAGCACCGGAAGGCGACTGTGGGAAAAGAGAGAGAGCTTGAAGCAGCTGGGAGCATGGGTCAATCATCTGCTTTTCAGCAGGCAAGTCAGGGAAACGAGTATGGAAGTTAAGGATCTGAACTCAGTTCCCTTCCCATGCCATGGGAGCTCTTGGAAAGCCCTCCTAAAAAGTCAGTTGGAAGATGCTCTAAGATATTGCTCAGAAAACGCATCCAGGGCCTGTGAAAAGTGTTTCCAGAACAAAAAGGAATCAGCTGGTCATCCTTGCAAAGCCTTCCCACATTCCTGTTTCCCCTACTTGTCTGTCCCCAAAGGCCAATTCCTGCTCTCGGTACACCTGGAATTCCCATCCTGCCCAATTCAAGAAGGTCATAGGGATAAAAACCCCTGGTCCTCAACAGCCCCCAGGGGCCCCCATGTCTTCCAAGACTCAATTTAGAACCCCCTCATCTACCCTTCCTTCCCGTATGGAAGTGTGCCTCTCCTGGACCCCATATATACTTTTGCCATAATATTTGTAATACTTTACTGATTTTCTTTGTACATCTGTTCCCCTTATTCCTATAGCCTTATTCCTTAACCTTAGTTCCTAAAATATTGTAGAAACACAGTGGATGAGCCCGAGGCTCCCTTGCTGTTTCTCCGTTCTCTGTTGTTTGCTAGCTAAGCTACCGATAGCTGTTCTCAGCCCTGACGGCACATTAGAATCACCTGGAGAGCTTTTTAAAAAAATGCTGATGCAGAGACCTCAACCAAAACCACTAAATCAGAAGCTGTGCTACCCAGATTATTCTGATGGGCAACCAAGGTGGACAACTGCTACCTTAGCAGGAAGGAGCATTGGGTTTACACTACCTTCAGATGTGGAGGAATTCTCAGTTCAGCCCCAAATTCATTTCCTAATCTTCCCTCCAGGTGTGGGGTCCCAAATCTTTTCCTCCAAGCCACTGTGCACGTCCATTTGGAACTCAGCCCAGCATTCGAGCCCACCCAAGATACCATATGTCTAAATATTTAAAAGTCATGAATCAAGTTAAAACGATTAAATATAGTATGTCCTTTCCTCCTTCCTTGACAAATGCAACATTTGTAACATCAAAATTTAAAAATGTGGGCCAAGCTATGGTTTCTGTATGACTAAAAGTTGGCAAAATATTACAGACAACTGATTATACGTGTCTGGTTGCACATCTTGATGAGCTGATCATGTTTAGGTGGATAATACAGTAGAGACACACCATAATTAATTATTATAAATTTAATCCATAAAATCTATATTTCTTGTCCTTCATTTCAACAAAGCATTGATTGTGTAGCTATAATCAAAGTGTTTCACAATGATGCCCAATTTGGCAATTTCAAATATAGGGGAACATTCTGTGAAGACAGTAACCATTGGAATTGTCAATAAAATTCTTAAAGCAATACATGGATTGGAAATGAACGGTGAATGTTACATACCAAGCTCAAACATTGTAATGAGGTCACATATAGTAAATTAGTGTTGTCACATACGGTAAATTAGCTAGAAATACAAAATATTTTCATTTCATTAGAGAACTTGCTATCACTTATACAGTGATTTTTAGCTTCTCTTAAAACAATATCTAGATCGGGGTGCCTGGCTGGCTCAGTCGTTAAGCGTCTGCCTTCGGCTCAGGTCATGATCCCAGGGTCCTGGGATCGAGCCCCACATCGGGCTCCCTGCTCCGCGGGGAAGCCTGCTTCTCCCTCTCCCACTCCCCCTGCTTGTGTTTCCTCTCTCACTGTGTCTCTCTCTGTCAAATAAATAAAATCTTAAAAAAAAAAAAAAATCTAGATCTATGCACTTTTTCATGAGTTTGTCTACTTTTATATTTTTTGGAGTGGTTATTATAAAGCAAACTGAAAATAGCAATATTTTTTGTATATTTGTTCAAATTTCTCCCTGATCAAGATGATACATTAAAATACAGTGGCCAGAAAATAGTCTTTAGAAACCAGTTTTGAGATCGTATATATGCGAATCTTCTTCTTCATCGTCATGCAGACATTTTTGTTGCATTATTTAAATTTCCTTGTATTTTACTGGAATTGTACTTTCGTTGCATATTTATCACACAGCCTTTTTCTGTTTAGAATAAAAATGTTCTCTAAATTTTTCAATACATTTTTAGAATCCCTATCAAAGTGAAATAACCAAACTTAAAATTGAGTTCAGGGATTTGGTCATTTTGTTTCTGTTTCTGTAAACCCTTACTAACATCATTTATAGCAAGCAATAAAGATCAAGATTTGCTCTTTATTTGAGGATCTTCCGTTTTTTTCCTTAGCTCTACTAATATTTCATAACTTGCCTAAATTAAATCTAATTGCCTTAACAGCATTTCATTGGAATTCCCATTCTATAGCTGAGTATTTGTAAAATGAGATTTGGTATGTTTTTGATCAAGACTTTCCACCTTCAGGCAATAACAATATAATATAGTGAAAATAATGTATATAATCTTTGGGTTGTTCCAAGGAATGACACAGCTATCACCAAAGCTGAAACTATGCATGTCCTTGTTAAAATTCAAACTACTGTTCACAGAATGTTTCTGTATTTTCAGCTAAACTTCCGGATTGTGTACCTTTTCTTTAAAATTATGTTAGCATCACTGTCACATGGCTTATTACCCTCAACAATCTTTTAAATCAGTAGCTAAAATTTAACACTGTGTCTTCAGTTAAGGCAAAACCTGTATTTTCAACAGGTGTAAAATCAATAAAACACTCCATTTCAAGTTTCTTGTTTTCATCTGATAGTTTAACAATGAGTATTATAATTGTGCGTCATGCAACATAACTTTTGACTCTGCTACAATCTAGTTGAACTGAGTACTATTTGCTTTTTAAAAAATTATGTATATTTTGATCATTTTATTATCCATTAATTTATAATCTCTTTTTAATCCTCCATCCTCATAAATAATCACTTGGGTTCAAATTTGTCTCTCATGTTTGAACACTCTAGCAGCAAATTTTTAAATCATTTATATAAAATCCAAACACATTTTTCAATTTTGATGTTACAAATGTTGCATTTGTCAAGGAAGGAGGAAAGGACATACTATATTTAATGAGCAGCGGGGAGGGGCAGAGGAAGAAGGAGAGGAGAAGCAGACTGCCTGCTGAGCGCAGAGCTGGATGCAGGGCTGGATCCCAGGCCCCTGAGATCATGACCTGAGCCAAAACCAAGAGTCGGATGCTCAACCGACTAAACCACCCAGGTACCCCATAATATTTTTCTTTTAAGAATATCAAATCAGAGGGGCACCTGGGTGGCTCAGTTGGTTAAAGCGACTGCCTTTGGCTCAGGTCATGATTTCAGGGTCCTGGGATCAAGCCCCGAATCGGGCTCCCTGCTCAACAGAAAGCCTGCTTCTCCCTTTCCCACTCCCCCTGCTTGTGTTCCCTCTCTCGCTGTCTCTCTCTCTGTCAAATAAAAAAAAAAAAAAACTTAAAAAAAAAAAAGAGGAGAATATCAAATCAGAGAGGGAGACAAACCATGAGAGACTATGGACTCCAGGGAAACAAACTGAGGGTTTCAGAAAGGAGGGTGTGGGGGGATGGGGTAGCCGGGTGATGCATATTTAGGAGGGCACGTGTTGTGATGAGCACTGGGTGTTATACACAACTAATGAATTGTTGAACACTACATCAAAAACTAATGATGTACTTAGAAGGTGGCTAACTGAACATAATAAAACAAAAAAAAAGAATATCAACCAATATTCCGTATTATTGTTTACTTGTTTTTGTTGACTACTCTTAACTGTTTGCTGCTTATTCACCTTTTCTCCCCACCTTAAACAATTGTGTGCTTTTTTGTGTGCCTAAGTGATGTTCCTCTTCTGGCCCCAAATACCTTCTTTAGCTAAAGATGATCTTCAAGACTGGTTATAACTGGTATAGAATTAACCTAATACTGTCTTAGAACCTAGGACGTAAAAGCCCGTTCCTACAATTGCTTTCTCCAGTTGAAAGGATTTGGGTGTTAAATGAAGTATTATATTTTCTGCCATGGTCATCCAGGATTTGCAATCATTCATTTGGTTGGGACATGAGTTTTAAGGAAACATTCTCCTGCTGTGAGAGGGGACATTTTCCAGAATCAGCCTCCCACAAGCACAGCAAAACCCCTAGGATTTCCGCTTTCCATATCATCATTCTCCTCCCACTGGGGAAACTTCTCGAATGTAATTTTCTCTGTGTCTCCTGGGTAGGCACAGGCTGCATCTACAGCTTCTGAGTTGTAAATTTGATATGAATAATTCCCTTTTACATTCTCATTGCTTTGATCACTAATTAAATCTTCAGCAAGAAAATAATTCATAAGGTCCTGTGTAAAAACATTACACGGAATGGTCCAGCCAAAACCTACTCACTTTTATCATTTCTGCAATTTTTAAAGGCTTAAGCAAATCACTTCTTTGGCAATTCTTTTCAGCTTCTGACTTTCACCCTCCTATTTTATCACAACATTGACTGTGTTTATTCCCCATGATAAAAAGAGTAGTATAAAATGTAATTCCATGCCCACAGTAAGCACTCCACAGCTATTCTTTTCATTATTTGTTTAACATTTGGTTACATGTTTAGGGACAACCTTATTTTACATTAATAAAAGCATGCCTCTTTCTTCAGGCTTAAGATATGATATATGCCGATAACAGGTAATTCCAAACCAAACAATTTATTGGGAGAAGCATATTAAAGCATTTTAAATTTGCATAATAAAGTCCATCATTTATATCTAGCAAATGGATTGGGCCAACTTGTCTCAGAATTGTAGCAACTATAAATGTCAGCACCAAACAGCTGTTCATGCTGGACTTAGGGTTAAAAACTACCATGCAAATAAAATGTTACATTTGCATGCATCAGAACCTAAGTGCGGTATTGTGATTTATAATAAGAAATATATATTTGCTCTTTGTCCCAGTTCCTGGCACAGAGATCTTAAAACCCTTGGAATTTCCTAAGTGATAAGTGCAATAAAAGTGTCTAGATATCCATATAACAAACCCCTTTCAACCACACCAGAGTTTATATTAATGAGATGACTTTTAAAAAGCACCTAAGGGAACCAGCCATGTGACTGGAGGGTTGAACCTTTCAGTCCCAACCCCCTGACTTCTGGGGATGGGGAGAAAGGCTGAAGATTGAGTTCGATCACCAATGGCTAATGATGATCAACTTGACCTATGTAATGACGCCACCATAAAAACCCAAAAGGACAGGCTTCAGAGAGCTTCGGGTTGGTGAACACGTGGAGATTGAGGCATAGTGGCATTCTTGAAGAGGGTGTGGAAACTCTGTCCCCCTTCCCACATACCTTATCCTGTGCATCTCTTCCATCTGGCTGTTCTTGAATTATATCCTTTTCTAATAAGCCACAAATCTAGTAAGTAAAATGCTTCTTTGAGTTCTATGAACCACTCCAGCAAATTAATCAAACCCAAGGAGTGGGTCATTAGAATCTCTATAGCCAATAGGTCAGACAGGTGACAACCTGTCACAACCTGCAACTGGCCTGAAGTAGGGAAGAGGGACAGTCTGTAGGACTGAGCCCTTAACTTGTGGGATCTGACCCTGTCTGCAGGTGGATAGTGCCAGGAGTGAGTTGAATTGTAGAAGCACACAAATGGCAGCAGAGAATTGGCAGTGTGGGGGGAAAAAAAATCCACACATTAGAATTGGGAACAGAATTATACTGGGTAACTTGGCACCATATTTCTGATGTGGTCCCCCAGTGTCTGGATGGCACTCAAGCTGGCCCAGACGCCAGCCCCTCAACCCATCCCTGCACCTGGTTTGTCTTAAACCCTGACCATCTGCAGCCACGGTCCATAACCCCGTGGTGGGCATGGATCACGTCAGCACCCTCCAACAGCCCATGCCCTTCTGGGACCCATCACGAAACCACTGTTTCTAGCGCTTCCCATCTGGGTGTGGTGTGGTGGGTTGTTGGTTTTTCCAGACCTACTCTGAAACCACTGAGAACATATGCTTCCAGCTCTGCCATACCAAAATACCTCAAACTTGCCTTCATGAAAAGGGATCCTTGTTCCCTCAGCAATCCACGTGTCCCAGAGCTGGGATCTGCCTCCACAAGACACCAAATAGATCAGTCTCATCCATTCAGCGAAACAAACACCAGTCAAACCAGTTGTTTGGTATCATGTGGACCAAGCACAAATACACTAGAAAACAGATGGCGGCCAAAAGCAAGGGAGTCGGCATGTTTGCATAAGCTGTGGGCCCTGTTCTGTGCCTATTGTCTGTGGGAGGCCCAGGGCGGGTGAAAGTTCTGGGTAGTCTGACCATTTTCCCCCATCAGAGTTATCATAGTTTTCAACCAAAGAAGCCCTTCAGAATTGTGAGAATGCTCCTACGGTAAGAAAAGTTTCTCTCTGTGTGATCACCTAAGAAACAAGGGTCAATTCCTTCATTTTTGTCTAAGATTTAGCCTGTAAGGGGATTTTTGTTTGATATTTTAGGATGAAAGGATACTAGATAAAAACATGTTTTCTGATATGCTAATATGCAAACCCTGAACAGCCGGGAGCATTATCTTAGACAAACTTTTCCCCTACCTTCTAACTATTGAAAGGGAGTCCTAATTCCTGCGGTCACTTTTTTTTTTTTTAAGATTTATTTATTTGAGAGAGAGAGAGAGTGCGTTCATGTGAGCAGGGGGAGGGGCAAAGGGAGAGGGAGAGAGCCCCACACAGAGCTCAATCCCACGACCCTGAGATCATGACCTGAGCCAAAATCGAGTTGGATGCTTAATCAACTGAGCCACCCAGGCGCCTCTAATTCCTCTGGTCTTATTGTCCATTGGTGGCCTTTGTCCTTTGTCCTTCTCTCTACTTCCTTGGCTTGGTACCAGGCATTACTCCTCCAAATGATAGATATGGTTGATAAATTTTCATGTTGTTTCTTTGAAAAATAATTACATTTCCCCTTACTGTGTGTGTATATGTATATATATAAAAGATTTCAGTACAACTTGCCCATATTTCCTACTGAATTGCCATTCTCGCATACTGGGGTTTTTTTTGAATAGTTATATTCCAAGAGGAAATACTATCCCTAATCATAAATTTACCTTACACCCAATTTATTCCTCCCATTTTTATATTACAGGGTTTTGAACAAGTGACTGTTAATTTTCTTTAAAAAACAATTGTATCTAGCTTGAGTATTGTCTTCTAAATCTCTATATTCTAAACCACATCCGAGGGGCGCCTGGGTGGCTCAGTCGGTTGGGCGACTGCCTTCAGCTCAGGTCATGATCCTGGAGTCCCGGGATCGAGTCCCACATCGGGCTCCCTGCTCAGCAGGGAGTCTGCTTCTCCCTCTGACCCTCCTCCCTCTCATGCTCTCTGTATCTCATTCTCTCTGTCTCAAATAAATAAATAAAATCTTTAAAAAAAAATAATAAAATAAACCACATCCGAATGCCTACACTGAACATTATATATATTCCTTCTCTGCCTTCTGAGTGTCTCATTGATAAAGAAAACCTTACCAAAAATACGAAGTAACATGACCACAATGTTTAAACCTGCTGATTTGGAGCTAGCATGAGACGGCTATCCAAGGGGACTGTACAGATTGGGCCTTCTCATATCGAAAGTGGGCAGATTCGTTGTGATTTAGAGATAGGCTTTAAGGTCCTCTCCTGATCACGGTTTCATTTATTCTTAGTCATTCTCACGGACAAAGGCAGCAGGAATCTGCCTGCTTAGTGGGAAGAAATGGACACCAGAGATGTCCTTGAACGGAGAACAAAGGCCCTTGCTTACAAATACCGCAGAAAGGAAGCTGTCCGGCCCAGGGTGATGAGCAGCTGGGCGAAGGAGCTGCCCTCCCCTCCGTCCGTTCCTCACAGCCACAAGTACCCCCACCTGTGCACAAACCACACACACACAGAGGACACCATACCCCTGCACACCACACTCGCCATGCACACACAACCCACACACCCTATACACAGGCCCCACACGAGCTCCACGAGCACGCACACGAGGAGCTGGCCGCGACCCCTCCTCCTCAGTTTCCATTCTCAGGGCTGGATTTGGAAATTGCTGAACGAATGAGAAAACAGAAACAGGCTTTGTATGGGGGTCCCTCGGGATCGCACAAGATGTGTCTTTAGGCCTGGGCTGGTCTTCTGCTGTGCGTGGGGAGGAAGGGCTGGGTGGCAACTGGGGACGGAGGCCTCACAAAGGAAGGTACTAGAGAGGACAGAAACCAAGGAGGGGGAGTCAAGCGGGGGGAGGACAGCAGAGGGTGAGACCTGGCGAGTACGCCCAGGACCCCGGGGACAGAAAGGTCTGCTAGGCTTTGCTCTAGACTGGGATGCCCTTTACCCAAACTCAGAGAGCCACCCTGAACCCAAAGAGATGTTGCTGCCTGGACTGGCCAGAGCTGACCATGGCTGTGTGGGTGGGCAAGGACTCTGTGCGCAAGGGTGGAAGGAGCTAGCTCAGCCCCAGCCCGGTGGCCACAGCCACAAACATCCCACAAATGACCGTTTCAAAGAGAGCTTTTTAACACTTGGGCTCTCAAACCTTAAGAAATTCTCCACCCTACAATTTCTAAAAGTAGATCTCATTTGGGCATTTTATAGAAGGTCGAGAAGTCCTGCCACCTACATCAGAGACGTGCAGCTTTTCTTCCCTTCTCTTCCTTTTGAAATGACATCCAAACCCCAGTGGTTTCATTGCCTGGGAGAACTCTGTGCCACACGCAACAGCTGCAAGCAGTTAACTTTCCAAATGGGAGACGGTCACCACAGATGCAGACCTTTTCAAAATAAACACTAGAAAAATATTACGCTGGCAAAAATGAAAGCCCAGAATCCGTGTGAGTGGGTGGGAGGTAGCTAGTGCCAGGACAGGATACAGTTTGTGTAGATCAAAGCTGCATCCTCGCCTGCCTGGCTGCACAAAAGCAAAAGAATTGGAAGTAGAGAACTGCCACGCAGAGAGGGGCCTTTTGGGGGGGTATTCCAGCCCTCGTACGGATTGGGAAATTAAAGCCTGGGGCAGGAAGTGAGTGCTTATCTGTGTTGAGACTGGAACCCAGGCCAAGAGCTTTTTGCTCCATGATAAGCCTCGTTTTTATTTGAATATTTCAGCTTTTTCTGTTTGGGGAAAATAAAAGGCCTCTAACTTCGAACGGTTGCCTTTAACCCCTCCTTGGGGCCCGTTTGGGTTGTTGGGATGTTGGGGATTCTCATCCGGGCCTCCTAAGGGTGGGTGCTTCCTCCCCACCACACACACCCCTCACAATGCCCTGCAGCTAGACTGGCAGGCGGTGAGAAGCCAGCACCCTGCAAAGGCCAAGACGGGGCTCAAGAACTCCATGGCGGGCATCTGCTTCTCATCCGCCTCCTGGAAGGAAGCAGCTAAGCTTGTGGATCTGGTGTCCCGAGACAAAATAGCCAGGTTGCTGTGCCCAGCAACTAGTCAGTAGGAATTTGGGGCAGGACAGGCTGGAGATCCAAGCGCACCCACATCCTACCAAAGCCACCCCTCACTTTCTCCAACAGGAAGACGGTGCCCCTGACCGAGAGTAAAAGGAGGCACAGAGGAGATCCCCAACATGGAGACTGCCAGAGATTAGGCATTCAGGACATCCCAGTTCTTTAGGATTGGAGTTAAATGTAGGAAATTTGAGAGGCCAATGGCACATTGAAGGAAACGTACTGGTCCAGGCCAGGTGACCCCCAGCACCGTGCTAACTAGCCTCGGGCTATCAGCAGTTAAAGCCTTATCGCTAGTTTATCCATCTTGCCCCTACAGGAGGCAGCGAGGTTTCAAAAGACAAAAGTTGAGTTCAAAAGAAAAAGTGTAGGGAATAGATAAAAAAGAAAAGGATGGAAGGAAAGAGTTGTGGACAGTGGGGGCCCTGGGAGAAGAGTTCCGGGCCTGGGGAAAAAAATGGGACGCCGTGAAAGAGGGGACTGGGGAGGAGAGCCCGGACACGATGGCCACCAGGGGGCGCTGCTGTCCCGTCAAAGGCCCCGGCGCAGACAGAGACTCAATGGGAGGTTTTTCAAAAACTCATGTGGGCTTCGCTCCCTCTCGGACTCCACTCTAGCCCCCAGACTCTTTCTTCAGGCTTTGAGGTCTCCCTTCTTGGTCCCCTGAGAGTTGTCTCAGAGGATTCTGGAGGGACCCCTCCCTGTGAGCCTTCTAGAGTGAGCAACAACAGCCTGGCCAGGCCGCCATGGGACTGATGGAGGCACCAGGTGGAAGTGAAGAGACCTCCCAGATTTGCACCCCATATTTAGGGCCAGGCTCCTGTGGGGTGGGAGTAGGAAGGCACCTCTGCCCACAGTTGCCGATGGGGTTAGCACAGGCAGACCTGGCTGGCAGCTGAGGTCCAACTTGCATGCTCCGGAGCTCTGTTTTCCCAGCATATCCAGGAAGGAAGTGCGCACCCTGGTCTCCTTGTCAAACAGCAAATTCAGAGGGGACTGGAAGTTAAGCCAGAGTATCAGGAGTCCACCTGCAGGGAGCCCCGGAGGAGAGGTTGAGGGACCCCTGTGGCCAGGAGCACAGAATCAAGCCTGGGCATTGCATGTTCCTAGGGCCACTTGCAGCAACCCCTGTTCCCCTGTCTGAGGCCCAGCACCTGTTGTCTACAATCAGCTCTTTACTCGCCTCTGGGCAGACACCCTGACAAATTATATACCCCCCTCGGCTTCTCCATTTTCAGTTCTGCTCCTCAAACACCAAAAGCTTCCATCACTACAACCTTCCTCATATTACCTTTTCCAAGATCATGGTTTAGCAGGTATTAGTTACAGTTCAGGCCCAGTGATGTCTCTCAAGACGATTTTAGGGACACCTGTGTCTTCTGAGACTAACCCACCTCTCAGGATGATTTCTCCACAAACTCATTCTTTCAAAAGGCATTTATTGGTCTGCTCTTGCTTTTCTAGGGGCATGAAAGAGGCAGACTTAAGGAACCAAGCGTGTTGGGACTCTGGGCTGCTTGTTCAGCCTTGGAGGACAGCCTAGGGAGGACACTAAACCCTGCAAGGCAAGCTCAGGTGTGATTCTTGCAGGTGACGCCGGATGGGCCTGACCATAGGAGACGCTGGCAGAGTCCAGGCACCAGTGGGACCCCGGGCTGTCCATCCCCAACAGGACCCTGCCCCGCACGCTGCTGAGCCCTGGGGAGGCCCCAAGCCTCAAGGAAGAGGGAGCAGGGTCTGGAATACTAGACAAGACTTCGGTCAGATTGTGGATTTGGGAATCTGCTGCTGACGCCACTGGGGGATGGGAATGCATAGGAAATTCTGAAAGTTGCGGGCTGCCCGGCCAACTCTGACACACCCAATCCTCATTTGGAGCTGAGCAAAGGAGACCGAGAGCAGGAGGAAGGCACCCAGGAGCCTGCACGTCGTGCCTAAGCCTCTGGATCCCACATCTGAAGAACACTACTTACTATCAGCTGTGAGCGGTGGTAGCACCGTCGCCTCTGAGGTTTAACCAAGGCACGATTGTTACTGATTGAAACCATGAGACCAAATTCCAAGCCCCTTATCCCTCCAGTGGCAGGCTGAGGCTCCACATCCATTTCCTGCCTTGGTCAGAATTGGCTGCAGAACGGGACATGCCTGCCGGTGGATCCTGCCGGGAGAGGCTGAGGAGGATAAAGGCAGAGACAGAGGGGGATGCCAAGGGGAATGAAGCACGGACCTGAGGAGCTAATGCCCCTCCCGCCCCATCCAGGCACATGGCAAGGGAGGGCTGGGAGCTCACTGGCATGAGCCCATCTTGTGGCGGGGATGCTCGGTGGACACCCCAGCTGCCATTCCCTGTAAGAAGAGGGGCTGTCCTTTCACAGCCATTCCCCTGACTCCTGAAGGTTGCTGGCTCTGAAACCCACAGAAAATCAAAGATACACAGGGTATAATTAGAGGGATCCCAGCAAATGTCAGGTTTTACCAAGGCCGTCATATTTTGTAATCAGGGCTCAGAAAGGTGAAGAAGCGTCACAGAGCTGGCTTGAGACAGCAATTCTTGACTCCTGACTTCTTTTCTGACACCAGAATCTTCCAGAGGTCTCTAAAAGAGGTCAAGAAATAAGTGGTTCTGATCAAAGTATTAGAACATCAGCTTCAAAATTATGACCGGTGAGTAGTCAGTGTGGCCATTTGCAAATAAACACACCACCTTACTATTTCATTTAGCGTGGTCCTGAGGGCCAGGCCTCATGGAGAGCCCCTATGCACAACTGTTTCCTCCTCAGTCCCCTCCTTTGGGAAATAAAACCATGTCCCTGCCACAGAGGGATGCCATGAGGTTGCCATGGTAGGAGATACATGCAGTAATATCCCACCAATCCTGAAACCACTTCTTCAGCTTAGGATCAAGAATAAGGAAGTAGATGAGGCACCCAAACAGCCGGTGTAGACACCACAAAATCCAGGTTCCAAAGCTCATGCCCTGGGCTCACTGACAGCCCCCTCAGACTCATTCAGATCCTTTTAACTCTTGCTTTTTAAATTGTTCTAACAAGCTTGACTGCCAGGATTTTGTTTGTTTGGGTTTGGTTTTGTCATTATTTTTACTTTTTTTTAAAATCCATGGGATCTTAAAAACAGCCAACAAATTAGAAGGAAGGTGCTGACCTGCTAGCAAGAAGCACACTGAGAATTGCAGAAGTGATTATTATCTGTGTGACAGAGGGTAGCAAAAACACACACATAGGAGGCCCCAAAGCATAAGTCATTTTTGCGTAGGACTAAATCGTCACATAAATTTCAGAAGACTTGAAGGTATTACTGTCTGCCTGAATCATTAAAAAAAGAAGCTCTTCCACCCATCTTTTGATTCTAAGAATAATGGCCCAGCCTCACCAGTTCAAAGGATTTTTAGTCCTACAAGTCCATACATTGTGTCAAGTCCATACACCGTTTCTTGGGAACCAGGCCCCCATGTTCGCATTTCCTCTTCAGATGCACTTCCACACACCCGACAGATGCACTCAGCATTTCCACCTTTGCAGCAGTTAAGAATATGACTGTAAATTAGCACAAGGATTCTTCAGAGATGGTGCACAGAAACACTGCTTGCAGGATATTGGAGGAATGTCTAAAACACTTGAGAACAAACCGTTTCCAAGCTCCCATAAGCAGTTTGGAAGCTTCTATTTATCTACAAATAACTGACATGCTCCAGATAATCTTTCTTCCCTGTTTATGAAAAGAGGCTCTAAGAGCCCCTCTAGTCCACTGTTGAATGATTGAACGAATGGATGGAGGGGTGGTAAATAAATAAACCTGGACACATAGCTGAAGTTATTTGAAAATAACAAATCCTCTTTCTTTAAATATAGCCCAATGCAGACTCCCACTGGTTCACACATTTCTCCCAAAGAATCTGCATCAGTAAAACCTGCCTGTGTTCATATTTATACATTTTGGATCATTTTTGCTGCTTATATTCTAGAATAACATCCAAAATTCAGATGAAAAGTCAAGAGACCATCCATTTAGGTTTCTAAGCATCCAGATGGCTGGCATCAATAGATGTAAGCATTGTGTATCCATTCATTCAACAAATATTTATCAAGTGTCTGCTCCACGCCTGGCTTTCTGTTAGGCCCTGAAAACCTCAAACTGAGCAAGATTGATTATTCAGTCAACTTCACAAAACCACATCATCTTGAAGCAGAAGGAAGAAAGCAACCGTGCGTATAACCTGCCCCGTGCCTAGCCCTGTTTTGGGTACCTTCATACGATACCACCTTTTGTTTCATGACAACTCTTGAAAGGAGGTATAACCATAAACAGGTGAAGAAACTGAAACGCAGAGAGGTCATGTAACTTGTTCAAGCCATACAGCTACCAAGAGTCAGAGCAAGAACGGCAGCCCATTGCTCTACACAGCCCAGTGAAGGGGCCTGTGGTGGGAGGCAGAGAGCAGAGTGGACTGCCTCCCTTTGCTGCATCCCTTCAGGAAAGTGACAAGCTCTTCTAAGTCTTAGTTTTCTCATCTGTCTAATGGGACCACAAAGCCTCTCTCCGAACTCAGCTATGGGAATCAAAGGACATAATAGATATGGGGTCTCCTGGCTTTGGATCCGACACACACAGGTACTTAGCAAATGTTTATTACATGGGTGGGTCCAGTCTCCAAACCCTCTGGCACTCTCACCTCCCACCCTCTACGCCGGTGTCCACTGAGAGCAAGCCTCCCCAGTCACTTCCAGAAGTGGGCAGCTCAGGACTTCCTGAAGCACTCTGTTCTGGAGTCAGAGGGCCTTGCTCACCTGCATCTCCATGAGCACAGACCACAGCAAGTGTGGAGAAGACAGGAGAAGACACGGGCCTCCCCCAGGAGGAGACAAGGTCTGTCTACAGGAAGCATTAGAGAAGGCTCAAGGTGCATCATCTTCAAGAACAGGAATGGGAGGTGGTAGAGATGAGGCAGACTCTCTCTTCCTTCCTAGTCTCCACTCTGCCCATCCCAAGGAGGAGCTGAGCTGACCCCCAGGCCAAACTTCCTGGATGAGGGTGGCCAGGCCTCCCCCTTGATCCTGATGCTCCCAGAGCTGATGCTTTGTTTTCTCCATTTCCCTCCCCTGCCTGCCCAGTCCCAGTCCCCTTTTGAGCTATTTTCTCATGTGACTCCTAACCCAGCCAGGTATCTGCTGGCCTTGTGACTGACCAGTCTTACTCTAATGTTTTGAATCTAAACCACCATGAAAAAAATAATAATAATAATTTAAAAAGACGATTCTGTAACCATGTTAAATCAGAGTCAGAGAGAGCAACATCCCACACACTACACATCCCACCACTCTATTTATCCTGGAAGTGTGAGGTGTTAAAAGTTTAAGCTCTTGAATCTGGCCTTTCAAATTATATTCCAGCTCAACAGCTTGTAACTGGTAAACTTGGGCAAGTTAGCTAACCTCTTTAAGGCTTGATTTTCTATTTGTAAAATAGATCCCCCTCTTAAAGGGTTGTAGTACAGAACAGAGGTCAGTAAACTAATGGTCCATAGGCCAGATCTGGCTCACCGCCTGTTTTTATGAAGGCCTATGAGCTAAGAATGGTTTTTACATTTTAAATGGTTGGAAAAAAATCAAAAGAAGGATATTTTGTGATAAGTGAAAGTTACATGAAATTCAAATTTCAGGGTCCACAAATGAAGTTTTATTGGAACATAGCCACGAACAGTTGTTTATTGCCTATGGTTGCTTTTCTGCTACAACGGCAAAGTTGAATAGTTGCAACAGAGACATGATAGCCCATAAGCATAAAATATTTACTATCTGTCTCTTACAGAAAATGTCTGCCAATCCCTGGTAAAGAGAAGACAGAGAAAAGCCTGGACGTGCCTGTAATAGTAAACACCAAAAAAATGTCAGCTTTTGTTTTCCCGTATTACCATCTAGCTCCCATTTGCCTTTGGAGATACATTCCCAAGTGATTCCAAAGGTTTTCTGCATGTTATTTTTCAAATCGCTGCATAATATACATTCCCTGTAGAACATATATGGTGGTATCTAGTTCTAACTGGTAGTATCAACACAGAAGGCATTGCCCTGACCTCACAGAAAGACGATGGGAGAGAGGTCTCATCCTCCCAAATGTCATCCTCTGGACTTACCCTTATTGGAATACACAGTGGAAGGGCTTAAAATAGAAGCAAATAACAGTCTCCAGATTTCCTTGTATCAGGGAACACTGAACAGAGAAAGTACCTTAGAAATTCTCTGATCCAATTGCCCCTGCTTTATAAATGAGGAATCTGAGCCTGGACAAAGTTAAGGGACTTAGCCAAGAGCAATCAACTCTCTTTGGCTACCCCAGCCCCATCTTGGTGCTTTTCCTGCGTTATGCTGTTCTCTGCCCTTCTTCCTGTAGTGTGTGCTTCCTTTCCCTTTGACTTCATATTCTTGGCTCAGATGACACGTCCTGACTATCATATGATGTGACCTTGAAAAACAGTTTATGTGTAGGTCCTAGTTTATTAGTTGTTAATACTCTCAAAAGCAAATCAAATCCATTTTTTAAAAAAAATTTTAATTGAGGTAGGTATAATTGCTATATAACATTATATTAGTTTCAGGTATACAACATAATGATTTGATATTTGTATGTATTGTGAAATGAGCATCACAATAAGTCTAGTTAACATCCATCATCATACATGGTTACACATTTTTTTTCTTATGAGAACTTTTATGATTAATTATTATCAATTCTCAAAACATGCAATACAGTATTAACTAAAGTCACCATGCTGTACATTACATCCCCAGGATCTATTTATTTTATAACAGGAAGTTTGTATCTTTTGACCCTCTTCACCCATTTTACCCACCCCTTAGCCCCCCTCAAATCCATTTTTAAAACAAAGGAGCACCTACCCAGCCCAGGCTTGACATCCATTCCCAAG
Source organism: Mirounga leonina (assembly GCF_011800145.1). NCBI lineage: Eukaryota > Metazoa > Chordata > Mammalia > Carnivora > Phocidae > Mirounga > Mirounga leonina. The sequence goes on from NW_023270305.1 coordinate 26,520,128, forward strand.
CAAATACAGGCTCCTTAATGCCCCTAATCAAGATCTTCTGTGTTTAACCAACCTCCTCACAGGGTCTTGGTATCAGCTTCACTCCACCCACCTTCCAAGGCTCCAGAACAGGTGAGAAAAATGAGAAGACCCTTCCGGGGGCGGTAGGATTTGGCCCTCACAGCCTGCCATTCACACAGCAGGACAGAAAAGGCATTCACTTTCCTCCTCCGTGTCATGATACCAACCGAAATTACCGTTAAATGAGGAAGAAAGTCATTACTTAATCAATAGGATTGCGTCAATTGAGGAAAATTTGTCTCCAGTATAAACAAGCGGAACGTCTTTGCGCTCTATGAAAACAAGGTTAAATTACTTGCAGATCCGGCGACGAGAGACATGTAGGAAGTGAATCTGAAGCTGACACATTCAAGGTCTGGGAACCGAAAATAATAGGAATTGTTCTGATTTTTCCAGTGGAATCGAGCAAGAGATGGGCCTGCCTCTTTGCAAAGCCAAGGATCCCTATGCCTTACTCCTTATTTTGAGGAGGAGGAGGAGGAGGAGAGGAAAGATAATGACAAAGAGAGATGAGAACAAACAAAGGTTAAATGAAAGGTGGACAGCTGATCCCTCCAGAGCTGACCACTGTCACTGACCTGCAGGGGACTGGTGATGGGGAGAGAGTGGCATTTAAAATGAGGCGTGATCATATCCATCCAGTGCTTTCTGCTCATAGCCATTCCTTTGCTCCACAAATTCCATTCAGCAGATCCTGTCGAGAATAAATTATTATAATGGTGGCTAATGTGTATTGAGTGTCCGTGCCAAGCATGCTGAGCCCTTGATGTGTCTTGTGCTCTTCAATATTCACAACAGCCTTAGGTAGCTACCATGATCATGCCCATTTCACAGATGAGGGAGAGGGCAGTAATAGCTGGAAAATGGTGGGGGCAGTTCTGCTTGGCTCTGGCACCCACTGTCCTAACCGCCCAGTCTGGGGTGCCCAACCCTGTGCTGTCACAGGGATCCATACAAACCAGAGCTGCTCTCTGGAAGTCCCCACAGCCACAGAGAAAGGGAGACAGAGCATTTACTCTTGTTCAGGGAGGGGCTCAGCTTGTTCTCAGAGTCTCTGGCTGAGCAGCCTCCTGCCTGCGTCTGTCCCAGGCCTCCTTCCCCGTCCGTGTTGCCTCCTTTGACCACCTCAGAAGGAGCCTCTCAGTGGTCAGAGTGATTTCTTTCAAAGCTGAAAGCATCTAGATGGTGAGGGCTAAGTTCCCTGGTCCCTGACAGACCTTCTTCGTGAGAATCTGACCTTCAGGTTCTCTCACCGACTCAGGGGACTATGCTAGCAGCTGAGTGAAAGTCACTGATGTGCTCCCTTCAGAACACACAGAACCACAACCAAATAAACATTTGCTCTCGACTTCTCGAAAGCCAGATTCCATCACTTTTGTGGTAAATTCTGTCTAAAGGTTATACCCGAGTCTCCTCCCACCCTTCTACCTACCCCCCCCCACTCAGCTCCAATTCTGAAGAGTTGCCATGTGTGATTCATAACCGACCTTCCTTCCATGACTGTATCCTTTACGTGTCCATCAGGAAAAGACAGTCACCCCACGCCTAGGCCCTGGGTCACCCTAACAGGGATCTGACGTGGCCTAGGCCGAGGGGCCTCTTGGCCTCCTCTGGTGAGACTGCGGGGTGCTGGCTCTCTCGCCAAGAGAGCAAGAGTTTCACGTTAAAAAAAAAAAAAGAAAGAAAAGTGAAATGAAACATATTTGACCTGGGAAGAAACAGAAGACCTCTCAAGTTGCCAAAGTGAAGAATTAGACAGGGGGGCAGAGCAAATGTGAACTCCTGGGGAGTCCGTCAGAAGGGGCCCAGATGGACTAGACTCAGCCGAGGTGGTGGGAGGAATGGAGACAGGATGATTTATCCAGGTTGGGTTGGGAGACCAGTCCGAGCGTCCGGCAGAGCTAGACACAGCCCACCCTTTGGACCCCATTTATGGAACTCATCAACTTTAGAGCCACATTACGTTTGAGTGGGCAGGAGAGCAGATATTGGTGCCATCACATGCCCGGCTGGGGCTTGCACAGCATGACGACGGATGCCAAAAACAAAGGGGAGGGGAGAGGGCCCTTCGGAGACCACAAAAGAGCCTTTATAATTATGCCTCTTCCCCTCTCCGGAGCCTACCTCTCGCTCTGCTCTGGCTCTCGCTACCCCTCCCTGCCGAGGTGCCAGGCTGGCTGCAGGGGTGCGGTCCTCCTGGATGCGATGCGCGGGGCAGCTGCCTAGCACGCGTCTCTTAATAACCGAGCGTGGACTTGAAGGTAGCTCTTCCGGCCCGCCTCTCTTCTCCTCTCTCCTCCAGGCTAAACAGCGGCAATCCCTTTAACCTTTCTTCATGGGCCCGATTTTCCATCCCTTTAATCATCCCTGTCACTTTCTGCTGGACGGCCTCCACTCTCACCACATCCCTCCCCCAGGGTGGAGACTCGGAGCCAACCGGCATAATGGGCCTCCCGCCTCAAGAGCTGCTCCTTCCCCTCCACACTCCAGCCCCCCAGGCTGAGTTACTGCCACTCGGGACACAACTAGAGGGCTTCCCTCCCCACGTGGGTGTTCCCCTTGACCAGAACGTCCCTAACATCCCAGGGTCTCCTCTGAGGGGTCCCCACAGGTCTCTTCCCCTCCATTCCACTGCCCTGCCCCCACCACGTCTACACCCCAGTCTACCCTGTGGACCCTGAGAACAGCCCCCCAGCCAGCTTGCCTGCCTCCATTTGCCGCCCCCACCCCCCACCAAAACAGTTAAAAGCCCTCTTTAGAAATAATTTTTTAAATCAAATGTCATTTTTATCATGTTCCCTGCCCCCCCTCCCCCACTCTAGAGCCCTCAGTAGCTAGCTCCCTGTTGCTTTTTGATATAGCAAATGCAAACATTTGCCAGATTCTGGGTCCAGAGTTCTCTCCCCACCTCCTTTTCTGCCGATGTACAGATCCTCATTCAAAAAGCTTTCCCTAGTTAGTCTTCTCACTCTGGCTACATCTTTACCAGCCACCCATCCCCACAAAATCTTGTTAGATACTGTTTTGGGTGTATTGATATATATATATCTATGGGCTAGGGCTCTTTGACAGAAAACAACTCTGACCTGTTTAAGGAACAGAAAAGGCTAGTTTGGAAATGAAGGCAGAGTTGGCAGAATTAAAGAAAGGGCTGAACCACAGGCTTGGGAAACGACAGAACAGGGGAGCTCTGAGGTCTTTCTAAAACATTGTCATCAGGTAATCAGCTCCAATTGTCTTCCATCCTTATTTATCTTTGCTTAACATTCAGAGTTTCAGGACCTAGGATCTAGACAAGCTTTGTGACCATGGCGGGGAGTCCTGTGATTGGCCACCCCCCAGAACTACACAGGGTGGGGAGAGTTGCCACATTTCACAAATAAAAATATAAAATGCCCGGCTAGGTTTGCATTTCAGATAAACAATGCATAACTGCTGTTATAAATGCAGTATTTCCTGAATTTGTCTTCCCATTCTTGCCTTCTGCCAGTTCCACTCTGTAGCTCCCAGGTGGGTAGGCAATCCCTTAGACCTGCGCCTGCCTCCCCTCTAACTGCCACAATACCCACTTGTAACTCACCCCTAATACCTTTCTTCAGTCCATCCTCAAGGTGGCTATGGATTTTACTTCTTTCACTTTAGTCTTAGTAACCCAGCTTATAGCACCTCCAAACTATACATTAACTGACAGAAATAAAAAGAGTAATGTACCCTTTGACAATCATTATTATTTATTTCCTCTTCACCTCTATTGAGGAAAAAACACCTTTCTTGGCCGTCTCTCTTTTGCCAGATACTTTGAAAACAGCCCTGATGGCACTGAACATTCTGTATAACTTCTTACAGCTTCACGTGCATTTTCACATTCATGATTTCATTCAGTGTCATAAATTATCGTAATTAGTGAGCTCAGTGGTCAGTTGGCCCCAGGAATAGTCTCCCATTTCTCAGATGAGAAATGAAAACTTTGAAAGGTAGATTATAAAAACGAGCGTGGATTCCAAGTTGTCTGATCCAAGGCTTAGAATGACGTGTTCTTTCCTCGGCATCAGGGGTTAGCAAACTTTTTCTGTAAAGGAGCAGATAGTAAACATGTCAGGCTTTGTACGCCATACGCGCTCTGTCACAACCACTCAGCTCTGCCACCGTAACGCGAAAGCAGTCACAATTGATACATAAGTGAGTGGATGGATGTTCCAGTAAGCCTTATTTACAGAAAAGGTCACCGGCCATATTTAGCCCACAAGCTACAGTTAGCTATCATCTCCTATACACAACTCAGTAAGCACTCTTTAATCTTTATGAGCCTGTTGAAGTTTGCCTCCAATTAGGATGCCATGACTTTGACCTGTATCAGTATTAGATCATTCCACTAATTTTCTCTCTCCGTACCTCTTATGTGTCAGTATTGTTTGGATGATAACTGGCTTGGCTCCCCACTACCCCCTTGATCCCTCCTACACCGTGGCAAAGTTTTGGACCCTTGTGCTGTGAACATGTCCAGCTAAGCCCATCCTTCCTCCCCTGGATCCTTCTTTACCTGCATGTGAGATCAGTTCTGACAGGCCTTGTGAGGAGGCACCTTTCTGGGACAGCTTTCCGAGGCCCCCAGATTAACCAGGATAAACCATCCTTCCAGCTTCCCCTCACTATGGGTTTCATGTGCCTCCTCTTTTGGTCCTTTTCCAAGTTTGTCCCCAGGAAACTCATGTACTGGAATGGTAACTCCATGACAGGTCTTCCTACAGCCCTTTTCAGCTCTGGTCTATGGAAGACAGAGACTCTTTAGTCCATCTTCTGCCTTCAGAGTGGGAAGACCAGCTTAAATGCTCCTCCCAGAGAGAACAGGAACTCCCTAGAGCAAACCAGCTAGTTTGGCTTGTACCTCTTCACTGTTATAGATCTAGGACAGTGAGAGGTGGGGACTGTGTGTAAACAGCATTCTCCTGGGCTTAGATGACTGGGGTTGCAAATCCTCGGACGTGGTGATGGCCCACCCAGAACCAGATTCTGTGTCGTAGGAGCCAATGGGAAGTGACTGATACCTCACCGAAGCGTCTGAGGTTTTTAGGTGGGCTTCCAGGTGCATGTGTGTGCACACACCAGCCATAAAGTCCAAAGAGATTCTAGAGATCATGTTGCCCAAACCCCTCATTTACAAATAAGGGAACTAAAGCCCTGAGAAATCACCTTAGTTTATCATGACACCAGGGGATAAGGAGCCACATTGTCTTTATAAACCATATCCGTAAAGATGATGATGAACTTGATCAGTGAAACTGAAATCTGTAACTATAAAGCTTTCCTTGAATATCAATATATTTTATTTTAAATAGGAAGCAGAGAATGTGCTCAGCCTGGCATAGCCCAAAGCTGTGCTGAGATCAACTTTTTCAGAAATAATTGAGATTTGGCCTTCTCAAAGCTTCCATGTGTTCCAAAGGTGGAGTTCCCCTGGGAGCATCAACAATCCCTTCCAACTTTCTTCATAAAGTCTTCAAAAGGGTCAAGAGAAGCAACAAAGGGTAGAGAGTACAAGTAACAGTTGGGATCTGAATGCCCTGGCTCCACCATTTAGAAGCTGTGTGACCTTGAGCAAATAATTTATTTTTCTAAGCCTCATTTCTCATCTGTAAAAGAAGTATAACAATAGTACTTATCTCAAGGAGATGATGTAATAATTAAATGAGATAATGGATACAGAGTGTCTGGCACAGGCTGACTTAATAGCAACTATTCAATAAATATTGACTAATGTTGCAATGTTGACACCTCAGGCTTTTTGCCTAAAGCCCAACTCTGATTTTGAGTTGACCACTCTGCCTATTTTTCCGACTGTGTAACAGGCATAATAATTTAGCAGGAGAGATGGATAATTGAAGTTAGTTATGACCTGGGAAAACAGATCTGGCTCCTTGCCCAGACCACAGTCTGGCCCAAATGACCTCCAGGCTAAGAGACAAGGTGCCTTTCTGAGCTGAGTCCCCTCTGAGGGGGTGGCCTCCAAGCCAGGACTCAAGGTCCCTGGAAGAAGAAGTAAGGCAGAGAAGTTCAGAGAAATCGGGAAATGTGAACAAGGCTAATGCACAATTTTCTTTGTGGACAATCTTTCCAGCATGATTTTTGAGTCAAATTGTGTCATCCTCATCTTTTGAAAGTCCTGCAGGATGAGTGCAAGGAAAACCAGGGAATTCCTACAACACAAAGATGAAGGGTCAGGATATATCCTGGATAACAGTTATGCTTCAGGAATACCTCAATAGACCAGACTGTAGTATTTGCAGCATCTCCAAAACCATTTAAAAAGAAGAAAAAGAAAAAAAGCAGACCACCTAGAACTTCATTTTCCTGGTGATAGAAGAAATGTGCTAGACAAAACAATGCTTTCTCTTTTTCCCTGGGTTACTTGGCAGGAGCAGAAAACTTTTGACAAGAAGTTCCAGAAGGGCTTGATATTGGGTTTGAAAAGTACAAATTCCCACAACAATCAGTGACTAAAGTAGCAATATTTTAGCCTTTCACAGGAATCTGGTTATTATTACCATTAATGCCAAGTATCTTGTTTCTATTCTTTTTGATTTAAGGTAATTTTCTTTGTAAAAGGCCTGCTTTGTTAAGCCCTACACGGTTACATTGGCTTTGAGAGAAAGAGAAGTGGGCATGGTGGGAAAGTATCATGTTATACTGAAACTTTAGAGGGCCTGGTTGTGAAGACCCCCTTTGTTTCTGCTCTGAACCTGATGCAGTTCTCCAGTCTTCATGTTCTAGTCCAGGGCACTAATCTCAGCATTGTCCGGTCTGATGATGGTATCTCTACTTGAACATGATCGTTCCCAAGGAAGGTCTCCAAAAGGCTGTACATATTTCATCAGGCCTGGCTATGACCTGCCAAAGGAGACCCAAGTCAATGTTCACGTCTAGAAAGTGACCCCATGACTCAGGGTCCATCTTGTAGACAATGAAGAAGGACAGATAGCAAAAAGTGAAATATCTAGCTCAGTGGCAATTTTGCCCCCCAGGAGACATTCAACAATGTCTGGAGACATCTGTGATTATCACAACTTTGGGGGATGGAGGCCAGAGATGCTACTAAACATCCTACAAAACACAGGACAAGACCCACAACAAAGACTTATCTAGCTCCAAATGTCAATAGTGCTGACATTGAGAAAGGCTGAGACAGAGACACAGAAAGCCCTGCATGGACTGGGCCCTGCCTACCTCCCTCCATATTTTGCCCTATTCCCACTCACTCCTTGAACTCCAGGTACACAAACAACTTCCAGTCCTTCACTGCTCTACATTCCCTTGGCATATTCTTCTCCCTCTGCCTGCCAGGCTGTACCCTCTCATTCTATCTAGTTAATACCTTCTCACCCCCCAGGTCTCGTCCAATAGATACTTTCTTGGGGAGCCCTTTGAACAAGACTAAGTTAAGTTCCCCATTACATGCTGTCTCCCTTTATTCTCTCTTTTTCCAAGGGTTTTTCAAAGTGTCTTTGGGGCTTTTTCAGAAATCCCCAAGCTCCTTTTCTCTTGGCTCTCAAATGTCTGGGCTACCAGCACTAACTGCAGCCAAATGGCTAGTGTTTGAGTCCCCACCCTGGCATGTTCTAGTTGTAGGACCTTAGACAAGTCACCTACCACGTACTTGAGTCACGCTTACCTCCAACATGAAGCCAATAACTGTACCTAGCTTCTAGGGATGCCATGAGGATTAAATGAGAGATTAGAACAGTGTCAGGCCCATTGTGAGTACCCATATGGAAGTTTGCTGTAATTATTACTTTAAGAATTGAAACCTGCTTTTCTGAGACATTGAGCTCTATAAGAGAGAGATGCAGTATTTTCTCTTCCCAGCAGCATGACCCTCACACTACCTTTTCTCTACTAGAGGAATCAGAGCTCAAATCATTTAAGGCAGGAGGGGGTCAAAGTCAATGCTTTGTGTTTACACATAAAGCAACTGAGACCCAGAGGGGTTAAGGGATTTGGAAAAATCACATGGCAGGTTTCTTTCTACCTGATCAGTCTCTCAGTCTCTCTCTCTCCCTCTCTCCTCCTCCTTCCCTCCCTCCCACCCCTACCAACCATCTCTCCTCCCCAGCCCCCCTGTGAGGTGACAACTGGTATGATTCCTGATCTACACTAAATGAATATCCCATAGCAACTATCTCCATTGGACTACAGTTCCCTGCTCCCCAGCCTTTCTACAAAAGACCTGGGGGTTATAAAATCCAAGCTTATCAGAGCAAAGTACACCAAACAGAACACAGCAAGGTTTCTAATCAGAGATTTAAGGTGCTTACCCAACAGCCTAAAAAAGAAAATCTAGACCTGACCAAAAAAAAAAAAAAAAGGAGACCAAGGGCAAATAATAACCTAAATAAATTAAGAAAACACTGAGGCAGTCTCCTGAAGTTTTCAGCCATTACATCATTGATCCTGAGACGGAGCTGGGGAATGTCTCCCCAGGGCTTCACGAGCAGGGCCATATCTCATTTGTTTTAACTCCCTCAAATCCTATTTGACTCTTTGACACCCTCCCAGCCTCTCATGGCTGTTCTTATTCTTTTTCCAGTCCCTACAGGTTTTTGTAAGCTCGCTCTTTGCCAACCCTGCAGTGTTTTAGCCCAAATTGTCACTAGGGCCTTAGACCTCACAGAGAGCAGTATGGCATCCAGACTATGGAGGACAACGGCCTCTGACCTCTTGGTCTGGCCACACCTGGGGAACCCAGCTCTGTTGGAGGTCCTACTCTTTAGGAAGGACACGAACAAACTGAAACAGCATGAGAGAAGAACAAGAGGGCAGAAAAGACCTAGGAAGGGGCACAAGAGCTTCAACAAACTGAAGGGCCTTTCAGAATGAGCTAATGTGAACTTCTGATTGCTCTACAAATCCATTCTGGTAAAACATAGCAAAAAAAAATTATAAATATAGCTAAGCTCAGAAATATAAAGCAAAATCTCTGGGTACCAGGAAAAAAGAAAGAAAGAAAGAAAGAAAGAGAGAGAAAGAGAAGAAGGGAGGGAGGGAGGGAGGGAGAGAGGGAAGGAAGGAAGGAAGGAAGGAAGGAAGGAAGGAAGGAAGGAAGGAAGGAAGGAAGGAAGGGAGGGAGGAAGGAAGGAAGGAAGAAGGAAGGAAAGGGGAAGGGAAGAAAAGAAAAGAAGGAACTTGTAACCAGAGTGGCAAGGTTCAGCTGACACCTTGGTGGTTCAGGGAGGTATTGACCCAAATATCGGCCCTAATGGCTAGAGGCTGGGGTTTAAATGCACACAAAAGAGCAAAAGATGGGGCACCTGGGTGGCTCAGTTGGTTAAGCATCTGCCTTCGGCTCAGGTCATGATCCTGGGATCCTGGGATTGAGTCCCACATCGGGCTCCCCTGCTCTGCTGGGAGCCTGCTTCTCCCTCTCCCTCTGCCTGCCACTCCGCCTGCTTGTGCTCTCTCTCTCAAATAAATAAATAAAATCTTTTTTACAAATTAAAAAAATAAATAAAAAAGAGCAAAAGATAGAGCTTGGAGGCCTTGTGATGGAGAATCCAGAAGAATGAAGTGGAGACTCCAGGAGCCTAGCTGCTTCCATTAAGCCTTCCTCCCATGTCCAGGGAAACCCCAGTGATGTGTGCCTCTTTCCAGGGTTGCAAGTAGAGAAATAAAACTACCCCTGAGAAACAAATCCTCAAATCAGCACTGAACACAAATGTGTTCTCCAAATCTATACTCCTTGCCTGATAGATTAGTCAGGGTTCTCCAGAGAAACAAAAATAATAGGATGTGGGGCGCCTGGGTGGCTCAGTCGTTAAGCATCTACCTTCGGCTCAGGTCATGATCCCACGGTCCTGGGATCGAGCCCCTCATTGGGCTCCCTGCTCAGTGGGAAGCCTGCTTCTCCCTCTCCCTCTCCCCCTGCTTGTTTTCCCTCTCTCGCTGTGTCTCTCTCTGTCAAATAAATAAATAAATAATCTTTAAAAAAATAACAGGATGTGTATAGACAAAGAGAGATCAGTTTAAGGAATTGGCTCAGGTAATTGTAAGGATGGGCAAGTCTGCAATTCGCAGGGCAGCCCAACAGGCTAGAGGCCCAGGGAAATGTTTACGTGTCAGCTTGAGCCAAAGGCAATCTGGAAGCAGAATTTCTTCTTCCTCAGAGGACATCAGGTTTTTCTCTTAAGGCCTTCAACTGATTGGGCGAGGCCCACTCCCAGTATGAAGAGTGACTGGCTTTATTCAAAGTCTACTGATTTAAATGCTCATTTCATCTAAAACTCACATCAACATCTACACTGCTGTAAGAGGAAAAACTGGGTACCATGGCCTAACCAAGTTGACACATAAAATTTGGTTTGTGGGGGCGCCTGGGTGGCTCAGTCGTTAAGCGTCTGCCTTCAGCTCAGGTCATGATCCCAGGATCCTGGGATCAAGCCCCGCATCGGGCTCTCTGCTCAGCGGGAAGCCTGCTTCTCCCTCTCCCACTCCCCCTGCTTGTGTTCCCTCTCTCGCTGTGTCTCTCTCTGTCAAATAAATAAATAAATAATCTAAAAAAAAAAATTTGGTTTGTGAATTGCCAACCAAAAAGTTAATAAAAGAATTGGTCCCGGACTGCCCCCTGGAGTGGAATAAATGGAAAACTCTGCAGAGAACCCTCCTTATCCCAAGAAAGAAACAGCTGAAGATGTCATCACAAACAAAATTCACAAACCACCATAGGGAAGACTGGAAGACAAGTAAAAAGATTATCACCTCAAGAATTTAAAATAAAAGAACAATTGGAAATAAACTATAACATGTTTAAAATGTTAAATAAAAGCATGACTAGAAACCATAGGGAATAATAAAATACTGTTTTAAAAAAGGAATTTGAAAAAAAACTTCTAGAACTTCTAGAAATAAAAAATACAAAGGATAGAGTAAACAGCAAATTAGACAAAACTGAAGAGAGACTCAGTCAAAAAACGGATCTTAGAAAATTATCCAAATCGCCTCATTAACATAACACAAGACTTTTCTCCATCCTCATTACTTAAGAAATTCCAAGGGTTTTAGAAGCTCTGTGCCAGGGGATGAAAACCAAATATATATTTCTTATTATAAATTGCAATATTACAGCCACCAAATGCAATCCTAAATCTCACAGCATGTTAAAAGTTTAAGCATAACCACTAAAATAAGAGAATCTGAATATATATAACTTTTAAAACAGTAAAAGATAGAATAAGAATACTCAGTCAATATAATTAAAGGCAGGAAAGAAGTGGTAAAAAAACAAAACAAAACAGGACAACAGGACCAAAATGGAGATGCTTGTGGTAAGCCCCACATCACCAAACCAATACTCAATTACAGCTTCAGCTCTCCCGGAAATGGATTCTTAAACTGGTCAGTGAGGAATCATCTGATCAGCACTAATTAAGTAATCTTCCTGATAGATCCCTGCCATCCCCTAAAGCAAAGTAACCTGGCAATAACCAACCTACTTTCTTGCCTGGTATAACTTCCTTGTTCCCGCTCCCTTCTGACTATAAGAGTCTTTGATTTTGTACAGCTCCTCGGAGCTCCTTTGTATCAGCTAGGTTGGATGCTGCCTGATTCAAATAGATTTTTATTCAAATAAATTCTTAAAATTGTGGGGGCACCTGAGTGGCTCAGTTGATTAAGCCTCTGACTTCAGCTCAGGTCATGATCTCAGGGTCCTGGGATGGAGCCCGAGTGGAGCCCCATGTGGAGCCCTGGGTTGTGTCAAGCCCTTCATCAGCCTCTGCGATCAGCAAGGAGTCTGCTTGTCCCTCTGCCCCTCCCCTCTGTGTGTGCACTCTCTCTCTCATATAAAAAAAATCTTTTAAAAAATTCTTAAAATTTTTAATAAGCCTCAATTTATCTTTTAACTTAATGAGGCAAAGAAGCTAAGAGATTAAAACAAAAACATTAATATATTGATATATACCAGAAATAACTGGTTCCAATAATAAATATAAATGAAAAGGATTAAAACCACTGATTAAAATATAGAAATGGTAAGATTAAACATGAAATTTAGTTTTTTGCTTTATCTGATAGACACACAGCTTTTTTTAAAAAGATTTTATTTATTTATTTGAGAGAGAGAGAGAGCACAGCCTGAGCAGGGAGCCTGATGTGGGGCTTGATCCCAGGACCCTGAGATCATGACCTGAGCCAAAGGCTGATGCTTAACTGACGAGCCACCCAGGTGCCCCTAGACGCACAGCTTTTTGCTTTTTCTGTGTTTCTTCTAGAACACAGAAAGATTGAAAGCAATGAAATTAGAAAGAATCCACCAAGGAATCATAATCCAAAAGAACAAGTGATGAAGCAATATTAAAGTCAGAAAAAATAAAGGAAATGTTTACAAAATAAGAAAAAGAAGAATTCTCCAGGGAAATACAACAATTTTAAACTTGGATATACCTAACAACATAGTCTAAAAAAGAAAGAAAGAAAGAAAGAAAGAAAGAAAGAAAGAAAGAAAGAAA